>NW_016820384.1:82206-86460 GCF_001698545.2 Rhinopithecus bieti | reverse complement strand
AAAAAAAAAAAAAAAAAAAAAAAAAAAAACCAGCCGGGTGTGGTGACAAGCACCTGTAAACCCAACTACTTGGGAGGCTGAGGCACGAGAATCTCTTGAACCCAGGAGGCAGAGGGGGTGGTGAGCCGAGATCGTGCCATTGCACTCCAGCCTGGGTGACAGAGCTAGACCTTGTCTCAAAACAAAAACAAACAAACAAACAAACAAAAAACCACGAGACTTTGCTGGGGCCCAACCCCAGCAGCTGTGCTCACATGCAACTGACCTCATCTCTCCCATGAGCCCCATTAACGCAGACCCTCTGCCCCTCTCAAAAGGGCCCCAATGTGGCCCTAACACTGCCCCATTCCCTGCCCAGTCAGTGAATAAGGGCATGAGCTCTTAGGAACAAATATGAGCTCTGTCACTTATTAGCCCTACTATCATGGGTAAGGGACTTTCTCTTTGTGCGGCTCAGTTTCTTCAACTGAAAAATGGAGATAATAGTAGAACTCAGCTTATCTGGTGGTTGTGAAGTCTGAGTGAGATTATCAAATGTGACATGCTTAACAGAGTTCATAGCAAATATTCAGCCACCATGATGGCAACGATGATGACGATGATAGTAGTCTTGATGACGGGTTCTCGTGTCTGTGGTTTCTCTGCCTCAAATGCTATTAGAGGTTAGGCCCACAGCCTCAGAGCCTGACCACCTGGGTTTGAATCTCATTTTTGCCATTTATTTGGGCAAGTGATATCCCCTATCTGAGGCCCAGTTTCCCCATTTGAAAAATGGAGGTAGTAACAGTTACAGCCTCACTTAACTGTCGTAAGGATAAGTGAAATGATGTGAGTGAAAGCATTGATAAGGGCCTCATCATATCCGCCCGAGACAGGAAGCCTCCCTCCGTGGAAAGCCTGCTGTGGCCCCTTTCCCTCTGACTTTCTTCTCACATTGCCCTGCCTTTGTCCCACCAGGAAGAGGCAACACTCACAGAGACACCTGTGGATGCGGCTGATAACTCTCAGCCTCCCAGCACTACGGAGCCCCTGCGCCCTTCCAGGGTCAGCCAGGAAGCGCCGGCCCAGAAAAGGAGAAGCTGGTCTCAGAGACACACAGCAAGGCTGGGCTGAGCCCTCACCTCTGCACATGACCTGTTGCAAAATCATGTCTTCACTTCCCGGAATACTTTTTTCGTCAAAATATTCTAGTTTCTTCCTTTTGTCTCAGATGCCTTTTAGGCAGAAATTTCACATTCATCCCCATCCTGATCCGTGGACCTGGCTGCCCAGGGCTGGCACAGCCTCCCTCTGCCTATCTCTCATCTGCTTTTCTGAATCTCCGTGATACTCCCTCTCCCCGTGTCTCTGAATCTATTTCTGTCTGTGTCTTTACACAGTTCTCTCCCTGTCTCTTTGTTCTCTGTCTCCCTCTCTTTCTGCCCCTCCCTGTTTTCCCACTGGTCTTTCTCTTTCTTTCTCTCTTTCTTTCTTTCTTTCTTTCTTTCTTTCTTTCTTTCTTTCTTTCTTTCTTTCTTTCTTTCTTTCTTTCTTTCTTTCTTTCTTTCTTTCTTTTCTTTCTTTCTTTCTTTCTTTCTCTTTTTCTTTTCTTTCTTTCTTTCTTTCTTTCTTTTTTCTTCTTTTCTTTCCTTTCTTTTCTTTCTTTCTTTCTCTTTCTTTCTTTCTTTTCTCTTTTTCTCTCTCTCTCTTTCTTTCCTTCCCTTTCTTTTTTTTTGTTTTATCTTTTTTTTTTTTTCCTTTTGTGGAGAACGGGGTCTCGCTGTATTACCCAGGCAGGTCTCGAACTCCTGGGCTCAAGCTATCCTCCCGCCTCTGCCTCCCTGAGAGCTGGGATTACAGGCGTGAGCCACCGCGCCCGGCTCTTTTTTTTTTTGAGACAGACTCTTACTCTCACCCAGGCTGGAGTGTAATGGCACAATCTTGGCTTACTGCAACTTCTGCCTCCCGGGTTCAAGCAATTACCTGCCTCGGCCACCCAAGTAGCTGGGATTACAGGTACCCGCCACCACACCCAGTTAATTTTTGTATTTTTAGTAGTGATAGGGTTTCACCATCTTGGCCAGGCTGTTCTTGAACTCCTGACCATGTGATCCACCCGCCTCGGCCCCCCAAAGTGCTGGGATTACAGGCGTGAGCCACTGTGCCTGGCCCCCACTGGTATCATTTCTGAGGTTATATTTTTACCTTTTGTCTCTGTCTCTCTGTGTATCTCTTCTTCCTGTATTTCCCTCTCTCTTTCTCCCTGGGTCTCTGGTTCTGTGGCTCTGACTCCATCTTTCTCTCTCTCTGTCTTTCTCTGTGTACACACACACACACACACACACTTTTGTCTTTCTCTCTTGTCTCTAGTCTGTTTATGTCTCCTTCTGTCAGTCTCTTGCATCTGTGTTTCCGTCTCTGTGTCTGTTTCTCTCTCTGCCTCTTTCCTCAAGTGTGTACACACACACACACACACACACCACTGACAAATATACATATATCTTTGTCTCTCTCTTTGTCTCTGGTCTCTGTTTATGTCTCCTTCTGTCAATCTCTTTTGTATCTGTCTTTATTTCTATCTTTCTCTTTCTTTTTCTCTGTCTCTCTCTTTCTCTTTCTTTCTTTCTTTCCTTTCTTTCTTTCTTTCTTTTTTGAGACAGGGTCTTGCTGTGTCACTCAGACTGGGGTGCTGTAGTGTGATCTCAGTTCACTGCAGCCTCTGCTGCCGAGTTCAAGGTTCAAGTGATTCTCCTACCTCAGCCCCCCAAATAGCTGGGACTACAGGAGCCTGCCACCACACCCAGCTAATTTTTGTATTTTTAGTAGAGACAGGGTTTTGCCATGTTGTCCAGGCTGGTCTCAAACTCCTGGCCTCAAGTGATCTGCCCACCTCAGCCTCCCAAAGTGCTGGGATTACAGATGTGAGCCACCACGCCCAGCCCTATCTTTATATCTGTATCTGTCTTTATTTCTGTCTCTATCTCTGTGTCTCCATTTTTTTTCTCTGCCTCCATCTCTTTCCTTGAGTGCGTGCGCGCACACACACACACACACACACACCACTGACAAATAGATGCATACAACCCCCCTCCACCCCCATCTGAAGGAAGCAGGGAACTCACCTGAGAGCAGGATTCCCATCCAGTGGTGTCCCCATAAGTCAGCAGGCCCCATGGGTCCCAGCACCTGACTTCAGTGTGCCAGGCCGTCTGTTGTCCCGGCTTGCACACACAGACACAGTCCCCACTCCAGCTGCAGCCCCTCCACCTCCCTTCTCTCTTCTCCCCCACTGCTACAAAGTCACACACACTGTAGTGACTGCCACTCCCGGGACAGACAGGGGTGGTGGCAGGGAAGTAACTTTGATCCCACCTCTGCCCTCTACCCCCAGGGCTGACTTTCCTTCCCTGTCTGGCGTGGAGAGCGGAAAGTCCAGGAACTCTGGAGACCGGGAACTGAGATTACGATGGTCAATAGCAATGATAAAAAAACAACAATGACCAGCTCCTTGTTTCTGAGAGCTTAATAACCAGGCCCAGTGCCAAGTTCATTATAAGCAGCCAATAAATGTTAAATGAGCTGGAATCATGCTTGTGATATAGATCCCAGTCATAAACAAAAGCTCTGGAGTCAGACCGGCAGGAATCACAGACTGAGCAGGACTGGGGGAACTCCAGGAGGAGCCCAACATGGTCTTGGGAGAAGGGGCAGGGAGGCCTTCCTGGAGGAGTGGACATCTGAGCTGAAACTTGGAGAACATAGTAAAAGTTCCATATATAAAAGTTACTTTTAAAAAATCTCTATGAGCAAGACAAGCTGTTGGTCTTTGAGAGTATATAGACCCAGACCCAGAAGATTTAACAGAACCGACTGGCTGAGGGAACTATCATTAATCCATGTATCATGTATCCATCCATTAATTTATTTAACAAATACTTCCTGAATTCTCTTCCTCTTTTTTTTTTTTTTTTAGATGGAATCTTGCTCTGTTGCCCAGGCTGGAGTACAGTGGCATGATTTCAGCTTCCTGCAATCTCCACCTCCCAGGCTCAAGTGATTCTCCTGCCTCAGCCTGCCTAGTAGCTGGGACTACAGGCGTGCGCCTCCACACCCAGCTAATTTTTGTTTTTTTTTTCTTTTTTTTTTAAATTATACTTTATGTTCTAGGGTACATGTGCACAACATGCAGGTTTGTTACATATATATACATGTGCCATGTTGGTGTGCTGCACCCATTAACTCGTCATTTACATTAGGTATATCTCCTAATGCTAT
>NW_016820384.1:33827-78796 GCF_001698545.2 Rhinopithecus bieti | reverse complement strand
ACAATTATGTGTCTTGCAGTTGCTCTTCTCAAGGAGTATCTTTGTGGCATTCTCTATATTTCCTGAATTTGAATGTTGGCCTGCCTTGCTAGGTTGGGGAAGTTCTCCTGGATAATATCCTGCAGAGTGTTTTCCAACTTGGTTCCATTCTCCCCGTCACTTTCAGGTACACCAATCAGACGTAGATTTGGTCTTTTCACATAATCCCATTTTTCTTGGAGGCTTTATTCATTTCTTTTTACTCTTTTTTCTCTAAACTTCTCTTCTCACTTCATTTCATTCATTTGATCTTCAGTCACTGATATTCTTTCTTCCAGTTGATCGAGTCGGGTACTGAAGCTTGTGCATTTGTCACATAGTTCTTGTGTCATGGGTTTCATCAGTATCAGGTCGTTTATGGACTTCTCTACATTGGTTATTCTAGTATCCATTCATCAAATCTTTTTTCAAGGTTTTTAGTTTCTTTGTGCTGGGTTCGTAGTTCCTCCTTTAGCTTTGAGAAGTTTGATCGACTGAAGCCTTCTTCTCTCAACTTGTCAAGGTCATTCTCCATCCAGCTTTGTTCCGTTGCTGGCGAGGAGCTGCATTCCTTTGGAGGGGGAGAGGCGCTCTGATTTTTTGAGTTTTCAGCTTTTCTGCACTGCTTTTTCCCCATCTTTGTGGTTTTATCTACCTTTGGTCTTTGGTGATGGTGACGTACAAATGGGATTTTGGTTTGGATGTCCTTTCTGTTTGTTAGTTTTCCTTCTAACAGTCAGGACCCTCAGCTGCAGGTCTGTTGGAGTTTGCTTGAGGTCCAGTCCAGAACCTGTTTGCCTGGGTATCAGCAGCGGAGGCTGCAGAAGAGAGTATATTGCTGAACAGCAAGTGTTGCTGTCTGATTGTTCCTCTGGAAGCTTCGTCTCAGAGGTGTACCCTCTGAGACCATGTGAGGTGTGAGGTGTCAGTCTGCCCCTAGTGGGGGATGTCTCCCAGTTAGGCTACTTGGGGGTCAGGGACCCACTTGAGCAGACAGTCTGTCGATTCTCAGATCTCAGCCTCCGTGCTAGGAGAATCACTACTCTCTTCAAAGCTGTCAGACAGGGACATTTACATCTTCAGAGGTTTCTGCTTCTTTTAATTTAGCTATGCCCTGTCCCCAGAGGTGGAGTCTACAGAGGCAGGCAGGCCTCCATGAGCTGCAGTGGGCTCCACCCAGATCGAGCTTCCCAGCCGCTTTGTTTACCTACTTAAGCCTCAGCAATGGCAGGCGCCCCTCCCCCAGCCTCGCTGCCACCTTGCAGTTAGATCTCAGACTACTGTGCTAGCAATGAGGGAGGCTCCATGGGTGTGGGACCCTCCGAGTCAGGCGCAGGATAATCTCCTGGTGTGCTATTTGCTAAGACCCTTGGTAAAGTGCAGTATTAGGGTGGAAGTGACCCAATTTTCCAGGTGTTGTGTCACGGTTTCCCTTGACTAGGAAAAGGAATTCCCTTGCACTTCCAGGTGAGGTGATGCCTCACCCTGCTTCGGCTCTTGCTGGTTGGGCTGCACCTACTGTCCTGCACCAACTGTCCGACATGCCCCAGTGAGATGAACCTGGTACCTCAGTTGGAAATGCAGAAATCACCCGTCTTCTGTGTCGCTCATGCTGGGAACTGGAGGCTGGAGCTGTTCCTATTCAGCCGTCTTGGCACCCAATCCCCTAATTTTTGTATTTTTAGTAGAAATGGAATTTCACCATGTAGCCCAGGCTCATCTTGAACTCATGAGCTCAAGTGATCCGCCCACCTCAGCCTCCCGAAGTGCTGGGATTACAGGCGTGAGCCATCGCGCCCATTCCTGAATTCTCTTCTGTGCTGACCCCTGCTCCTGGTAGTATTGGGGACAGAGCATTAAGACAGCCCCAATCCTGTTCTCACAGAGGCTCACAGTCCAGTAGGGGAGACAGACCTGTCCCCAGACAATAACAACCCAGAGTAGGCAGGGCTGGGATGGAGGAATTCAAAGGGGGCACCTGGCTCAGCTTCAGGATCAGGGAAAGCTTCCTGGAGGAGGGGACATGGTAGCTGAGACCTGAAGGGCATAGGGGTGAGCCAGCGGGAGCAGCATGTGAAAAGTTTTTGAAATTGAGGCACAGAAGGAAGGTCAGGTGGGTCTAGAATAGAGGAAGTGAGAGAGGATGGGTGATTCAACAGGAGGCTTAGAAAACTCTGAAACTGTTACTTAGGGTATAAGGGGCAGTTTGGCATTGCAAGGAAGAGATCGTGACTCACTCAGCTGCCTCATTTTGCTGCCCTGCTTGTGTCTTACTCCTGCTACACGCAGTCACAAAGTATCTGCCCTGATAAAGCATCAGGCTGAGCCAGCTGGCTCTGGAGCCAGAGTGCATGGGTTCAAATCCTGACCCCCACTTGCTAACTGGGTGGCCTCAGCAGGTCAGCTCCCTTCTCTAGGGACCACTTTTCTCAGCTCTAAAATGGAGATGCCCAGGCACGGTGGCTCACGCCTGTAATCCCAGCACTTTGGGAGGCTAAGGTGGGAGGATCACTTGAGCCCAGGAGTTCAAGACCAGCCTGGGCAACATAGTGAGACCCCCATCTCAATTAAAATAAAATAATAAAGCAAAGTAGATGATGATGCTTTTGCCTCCTAGGAAGCTCTGTGGTTATGAACACCTGACTTCAGTGTGCCAGGCCATCTGTCACCCTGGCTTGTGGCACCAGTTATGAGCACAAGGCTATATGACTGCCTGGGCTGGCAGGACAGTCCTTTACATCCAAGCCATGGTTCATTGGGAAAAATTTGTCACCCTTGCATGCTTCCGTGTGCCTCATCTGCAGACCAGGAGAAATCACAGTCTCTCCACACAAGACAGTTGTGAGGATCGAATGAGTCAGTGCCAGGAAAGTGCTCAGAACAATGCCTGACACAGCATAAGCTATCAACAAATGCGAATTCCCACTGGATGTCATGACTGCCCTGCATCGTAATCTCACTGCCGCCCTGTGAGGGGGTACACATTCACTCACTCTGTCACTGCTGTGGACTGAATGTTTATCTCTCTGTCATTCAGATGTTGAAATCCTGACCCTTCATGTGATGGTTTTAGGAGGAGAAACTTTGGGAGGTAATCAGGTCCCTCCCAAAGGGGTTAGTGCCCTTATAAAAGGGACCTCAGAGAGCTCTCTTGTTCACTTTCCACCATGTGGGGAATGCAACAAGAAGACGGCAGTCTGTCACCCAAGAAGAGAGGCCCTACCAGAATCTGACAATGCTAGCACCCTCATATAAGCCTTCTAGCCTCCAGAACTGCATGAAATAACTTTCTGTTCTTTACCAATCGTCCAATCTGCGGTCTGTTCTAGCAGCCCGAACTGACTGAGAGCCACTCAACATATATTTCCTGAGTGCCTACTGTGCCTATTCTAGGTGCTGGGGACATAGCAGGTAATGAGACCATCAGACGAGGCTGGGTGCAGTGACTCATACCCATAAATCCAACACTTTGGGAGGCCAAGGTGGGGTGATTGCTTGAGCCCAGGAGTTTGAGACCAGCCTGGGCCCCCATCTCTACAAAAAAATAAAAATAAAAAAATAGCAGGCATGGTGGTGCATATCTGTAGCTGCCACTACTCAGGAGGCTGAAGTGGGAGGATCGCTTTGGTGTGGGAGTTTGAGGCTGCAGTGAGCCATGATCGCAGCACTGCACTCCAGCCTGGGTGATGGAGCAAGACTCTGAAAAAGAAAGAAAGAGAAAGGAAGGAAGGAAGGAAGGAAGGAAGGAAGGAAGGAAGGAAGGAAGGAAGGAAGGAAGGAAGGGAGGGAGGGAGGAAGGGGAGAAAGAGAGAGAGAGAGAGAAAGAAAGAAAGAAAGAGAGAGAGAGAGAAAGAAAGGAAGGAAAGAAAGGAAAGAGAGAGAGAAAGAGAGAGAGAGAGGAGGGAGGGAGGGAGGGAAGGAAGGAAGAGGAAAGGGAAAGAAAGAGAAGAAAGAATGAAAGAAAGGAGGGAGGGAGGGAAGGAGGGAAGGAAAGAAGGAAGAAAGAAAGAGGAAAGGGAAAGAAAGAGAAGAAAGAATGAAAGAAAGGAGGGAGGGAGGGAAGGAGGGAAGGAAAGAAGGAAGAAAGAAAGAGGAAAGGGAAAGAAAGAGAAGAAAGAAAGGAGGGAGGGAGGGAAGGAAGGAAGGAAGGAAAGAAGGAAAGAAGGAAGGAAGGAAGGAAGGAAGGAAGGGAGGGAGGGAGGAAGGGGAGAAAGAGAGAGAGAGAGAGAAAGAAAGAAAGAAAGAAAGAGAGAGAGAGAGAAAGAAAGGAAGGAAAGAAAGGAAAGAGAGAGAGAAAGAGAGAGAGAGAGGAGGGAGGGAGGGAGGGAAGGAAGGAAGAGGAAAGGGAAAGAAAGAGAAGAAAGAATGAAAGAAAGGAGGGAGGGAGGGAAGGAGGGAAGGAAAGAAGGAAGAAAGAAAGAGGAAAGGGAAAGAAAGAGAAGAAAGAATGAAAGAAAGGAGGGAGGGAGGGAGGGAAGGAAGGAGGGAAGGAAAGAAGGAAGAAAGAAAGAGGAAAGGGAAAGAAAGAGAAGAAAGAAAGGAGGGAGGGAGGGAAGGAAGGAAGGAAGGAAAGAAGGAAAGAAGGAAGGAAGGAAGGAAGAAAGGAAGGAAAGAAGGAAGGAAGGAAGGCAGGAAGGAAGGCAGGAAGGTAGGAAGGAAGGAAGGAAAGAAGGAAGAAAAAAAAAGAGTGGGGTAAGGAATGATTATTCCATCCCATAGTTAAAAACACTGAAGCTCACAGAGGTGAGATGATTGGATAAAGTCACAGGGCATCTCAGACCCTGACTCTCAACCTCCACGTGTGTGTGCCTTTTTCTAAGGGCCCTTTGCTGCCCCCAGTCCCACCTTTCTGTACACCCAGATCAATGAACACTAATGTGGCCACATCATCCCGCCACACCTTCAGACTCTATGGGTCCCTGTACTGAAGTCACCTGACCCAGATCAGCCCAGCATTCAAGACCTCTGCCACCCACCTCGTTCTTCCCAGAATGTCTGAACCTTCTGACCACCCACCTTCTCCTAAGCCAGCTTCCCTCCCCACCACCTCTGCCCTGAGGCACTCTCCCCTCTTCCCCTCCTCCCCACCCAAGATGACAGAGCTGCTGCTGGAATGGACTTCCCAAATCTGCCCCTTCATGCAAAGGGAGGGTTTTCTCTCCTGAAATCCCCACCAACTCACCCACTCAGCCCCCAGGGCAGATTCCATCTTTTGCTGTCCCAAGGAGAGAAAGGGACTTTCTGGGCCCCTCCCTGTAACACAACTTCCAATTTATTTCCAACAGGTGAAAATAAACCAGGTCCTCTCCACTTCCCACCCTTACCTACCAGGTCTCAGCCACACAGGTTGGCTCAAAATCGAGTCTTCCCAGGCGGGACTGACCTCCTAGCCCAGGCTGCTGCCCTATGACTGTGCCTTCACTGAGTCCATTCACTCAGCAAAGATTTGTGTGGCCCTACTATGTGCCAGACACTGTTTCAGGTATCAGGGTATGCCAGCAAACGAAACAAATAGAGATCTCTGCCTTTAAAGAAATGACATGTTATGAGTGCTGGGAGGGGAGGGGGAGACAGATAATAATTGAGATACATGGGAAATAACTGGCTGGGCACCGTGGCTCAAGCCTGTAATCTCAACATTTCAGGAGGCTGAGGCAGGAGGATCACTTGAACCCAGGAGTTTAAGACCAGCCTGGGCAATGCAGCAAGATCCCTTCTCAAAGTAAATAAATAAATGTGCTTTTTTAAACATTTAAAAATGTGAAAATATTAAAAATAAATTTCAAAAAAATTAGAAAACGTGGCCACAGTGGCTCACGCCTGTAATCCCAGCACTTTGGGAGGCTGAGGCGGAAGAATCACTTGAGCCCAGGGTTCAAGACCAGCCCGGACAACACAGGGAGACCCCCCCATCTCTACATAAGATCAAAAAGTTAGCTGGGTATGGTGGTGTGTGCCTGTACTCCCAGCTACTCAGGAGGTGAGGCAGGAAGATTACTAGAGTCTGGGAGTTTAAGACCAACCTGGGCGACATAGCAGGATCCCACCTCAAAGTAAATAAATAAATGCTTTTAACAAATTTAAGAATGCAAAAAACATTAAAAATAAAAAATAATTAGGAAATGTGGCCAGGCACAATGGCTCATGACTGTAATCCCAGCATTTTGGGAGGTTGAGGTGGGAGAATTGTTTGAACCCAGGAGTTCAAGACCAGCCTGGACAACATAGGGAGACCCCCCATCTCAACACAAGATCAAAAAGTTAGCTGGGTGTGGTGATATGTGGCTGTACTCCCAGCTACTCGGGAGGATCACTTAAGCCCAGGAGTTTGAGGCTGCAGTGAACTATGATCATGCCACTGCACTCCAGCCTGGCTGACAGAGTAGCTGGGATTTTGTCTCTAATATAAATAAATGAATAAATAAGTGGAATATTACTAAACTATCTATGACGTTGGAAAGCGATGTGTGCCATGGGGGATGAGGGCAGGCAGCGTCAGAGTGCCAGAGTGGGCACACAGAATTCAATGCTAAAGCAGGCAGTCTGGGTAGACCCCATGGAGTTTTAAGCAACGAGCTGAAGGAGGTGAGAGGGCAAAATATACATACATTTGGAGGTTTCTAAGAATTAATTCACTTCTGAAAAAATTAAAAAATGCAGGCGAGTCCCAAGGAGCCATTCCCTGCTTCCTGCATTTAAATAACTGAGTTTCCTATTGCTGCCACAATAAATTCCCCCAGACTTGACAGCTTAAAACAACATAAGTTTATCCTCTTGCAGTTCTGTAGATAGAAGTCCAGGTTGGCTAAATGGCTTCTCTGCTCTGGGCTTTATGAAGCCAATATCAAGGTGTTGGCAGCTGAGCTCTTAATTGGGAGGCTTTGGGAAGAATCTGCTTCTGTCATTCAGGTTTGGGTTGGCAGAATCCAACTCCTTGGTATTATGAGGCTGGAAACCTGTTACTGCGCTGGTTGTCAGCTGAGGGCTGCCCTTAGCTCCGGAGGCCTCTCTCCTGTCCTTGCCTTTGAGCCTGTACATCTCAGAGCCAGCAACACCACAATAAATCCTTCTCGGGCTTGGAATCTCTCTGGCTCCCTGTCTGCCGCATCTCTTCACAGTTTTTTTTTTTTTTCTTTTAAGACATAGGGTCTCCCTCTGTCGCCCAGGCACTGGTGCAATCATAGCTCACTGCAGCCTTGAACTCCTGGGCTGAAGAAATCTTCCTGCCTTCACCTCCCAAAGCACTAAGATTACAGGCATGAGCCACTGCACCAGGCCCTCTGTCTGCCGCATCTCGCTTCTGCTTCCAGCTGGGGAAAGTTACCTGCTCTGAAGGGCTTGGGTGATTAAACTGGACGCACCTGGATAATCCAGGCTACTCTCCTTATTTTGACGTTTGTAACTGTATTAGTCCGTTTTCACGCTACTGATAAAGACATACTGGAGACTGGGCAGGTTACAAAAGAAAGAGGTTTAATGGACTTACAGTTCCACATGACGGGGGAGGCCTCACAAACATGGCAGAAGACAAGGAGGAGCAAGTCACATCTTACATGGATGGTGGCAGGCAAAGAGAGAGCTTGTACAGGGAAACTCCCCCTTATAAAACCATCAGATCCCATGAGACTTATTCTCTATCATGAGAACAGAACGGGAAAGACCTGCCCCCATGATTCAATCACCTCCCACCAGGTCCTTCCCACAACACATGGGAATTCAAGATGAGATTTGGGTGGGGACAACAAAGCCTAAACATATCAGTAACCTTAATTACATCTGCAAAGTCACTTTTGTTTTTGTAATGCAACATATTCACAGGTTCGTTCATTTTTTATGGCTGAGTAGTATTCCATGGTGAATATATATCACAGGTTTGAGGAACTAGGATGTGGGCACCTGTGGGGTGGGGGGGGGGTCATTATTTTGCCTACCATAATGACATGATGTGAAGACAGGAATGTCTAGAGTTCAGGCAGCCATCTTGAGACCATGAAGCAGCAATGCAACGCACTGAGGATGGAGGCATGGATGAGATATCACTGATCCATGGAATAAACCTAGGGCATCTTATAAAATGACAATTATGATTTTTGCCACTGTGATCCAGGTTATCTTTTGTTTGCAGCTGAATGCATTCTACCTGGTTCCTTTCCAGGTCACCATTGGAAGTGCTTATTGGAAGACATCGCATCAAAACCCTGATCTTTCAGAAGCGTAGAGTTTGTAGTAGTGTTCTTTGTCTTAAAGACACTTAAAGACATCCCACCCCTATTCTGCTCCAGGCTTCAGGTAGCACAGTGGTTAAGGACCTAGACTGTACAGTGAGAGAGAAATGGGTTCGAAGCTCCCGCAGCTCCTCTGCTCACCATCTATGTGACCTCAAGCATGAGACAGAGCCTCTTTAAGCCTCAGTTTCTTCTGCATAATGGGTGTAACCCTAGCTCCTCCCTTCTCGATGAGATAAGGAGATGCTAAATGCAGTGGCTCAGCAGTGGGTGAAATACAGCAAGCCCCCAGGAAATGGGGCTGCTGCAATTTGTCTTTGCACAACTGGTAGTAGGATGGAGAGTGGCCGCTCAAAGATACCAGCTCCTAACCCTTGCAACCTGTAAACGTTACGCCATAAGGAAACAAGGTTTTTGCAGATACAATTAAGGATCATGAGATGAGGAGGTCATCTAGATGATGCGAGTGGACACTAAATGCCATCACGAGTTTCCTCATGAAAGAGTGGAGGGAGATTGGACACACACAGAGGAGATGGCAATGTGAAGAGGAGCAGAAGGTGACCCAGACACAAGTCACAGAATGCCACCAGCCAGCAGAAGCATGACTGCAGCAGACCCAGGGTCCCACTCCCAGAAACCTCCAGAATCCCTCAAGGGAATTGTAAACCAGCAAGAGATAGCTCTTTCTTTTCTTTTCTCTTTTCTTCTTTCTTTCTTTCTTTCTTTCTCTTTCTTTCTTTCTTTCTTTCTTTCTTTCTTTCTTTCTTTTCTTTCCTTCTTTCCTTCTTTCCTTCTTTCTTTCTTTTCTTTCCTTCTTTCCTTCTTTCTTTCTTTCTTTTTCTTTCCTTCCTTCCCTCCCTCCCTCCCTCCCTGCCTGCCTTCTTTCTTCCTTCCTTCCTTCCTTCCTTCCTTCCTTCCTTCCTTCCTTCCTTTCTTTCTTTCCTCTTTTTTCTCTCTCTCTTTCTTTTTCTTTCTTTCTTTCTTGAGACAGGGTCTCACTCTGTTGCCCAGGCTGGAATACTGTGGCGTCATCATGGCTCATGGCAGCCTCAAACTCCTGGTCCCAAGCGATTCTCCCATCTCAGCCTCTAGAGTAGCTGGGACCATAGGCATGTGCCACCACATCCAACTAATTTTTTTGTATTTTTGGTAGAGACAGAGTTTCACCACGTTGCCCAGGCTTGTCTCCAACTCATGAGCTTAAGCGATCCACTTGCCTCGGCTTCCCAAAGTGCTGGGATTACAGTAGTGAGTCTCTGTGCCCAGCCTAGGTAGTAATATTTATGATTAGCCATGCCATAATTATAATATGATATTATACCTAGGATTTAGTAGACACTATATAAATGTTAGTTATAACCAATAATGGTTACTTTAACAATACTATTAATAGACAAATTTAGTTACCATTTACCACGCACAGACATTAGCTAAGTCCCGATGATGCTGGTGTATTGTCACCACAACCTACGAGGTAATGGGTACCTTTATCCCCATTTCCCACAGGTGAGGAAACTAAGGCAAAAGTGGTTAGGACACCCTTCCAAGGTCACCACTGCAAGGAGCTGGTGACAGAGGGCTTTGAACCCACTTCCATCTGACTCAAGAGCCCAGGATTTAACTCAGGACAAATGGGTGGTGCCCCAGCGCCAGCCCTGACCGCCAGTTCCTAAGCAGGTTCTTCCCCTGCAGACTCACCCACTGATCCTCAGTGCCCCTGGTCCCTGCCAGTGAAGCTTGCAGCTCCCAGATAAGTAGCCCCCTCTGGGATCTCCAGACACTCAGTCCTGGCTCCATGACCTCTGAGGGGCCCAGAGCTGGTACCTGGGACTTTATGACCCCAGCAAAGTAGCCGGCAGTCGCTGTAAGTGCCATGCTGATCAGGACACCCAAGGCAATCCCTGAGATGCCTCCAGCAGGAATGGCGGTCCTGAGTAAGGCCGGCTGCAGGTCATCCCCAGGAGCCTCTGCAGGAAAGAGAGAGAGAGAAAAAGAAAGAAAGAAGAAAAAGAAAGAAAGAAAAAAAAGAAAGAAAGAGAGAGAGAGAGAGAGAGAAAGAGAGAAAGAGAGAAAGAGAGAAAGAGAAAAAGAAAGAGAGAGAGGGAGAGGGAGAGAGAGAGGGAGGGAGGGAGGGAGGAAGGAAGGAAGGGAGAAAGACAGACAGGGAGGGAGGTAGGTAGAGGGAGAGAGAGTTGTCAGTGCTGTGGCTCTGGGTTTCAGGTCCTCAGAGTTGTTCCGTCCATGTGCTCAATTCAAACCCTCCTCTCCCCCCGTTTTACAGATTGGGAAACTGAGGCCCAGGGAAAGGAAGAGTCTGGACCAGATAATAAATATAACACAGATGACAGGAATAATGACTGGTAAACTATATTATCTCACTTATTGCTCAAGACAACCCTATGAGGTAGGCTTTGTTAATATCCCCATTAAAGAAACAGGCACTGAGAGGTTAAACTACCCATTCACCATCACACATGGGGTAGAGTTGGAATTTGAAACATGTTGATGCCAGAGCTTACACTCTGAACCCCTGCACTATGTGGCCTCTAAGGATCATATGTATCCATTCCTCACTCAACAAACATTTACTTAGCACATACTGTGTGTGCCAGACACCTTTTTAGGCACTCAAGCTCTTTCTTTCTTTCTCTTTCTTTCTTTCTTTCTTTCTTTCTTTCTTTCTTTCTTTCTTTCTTTCTTTCTTTCTTTCTTTCTTTCTTTCTTTTCTTTCCTTCCTTCCCTCCCTCCCTCCCTCCCTGCCTGCCTTCTTTCTTCCTTCCTTCCTTCCTTCCTTCCTTCCTTCCTTCCTTCCTTCCTTTCTTTCTTTCCTCTTTTTTCTCTCTCTCTTTCTTTTCTTTCTTTCTTTCTTGAGACAGGGTCTCACTCTGTTGCCCAGGCTGGAATACTGTGGCGTCATCATGGCTCATGGCAGCCTCAAACTCCTGGTCCCAAGCGATTCTCCCATCTCAGCCTCTAGAGTAGCTGGGACCATAGGCATGTGCCACCACATCCAACTAATTTTTTTGTATTTTGGTAGAGACAGAGTTTCACCACGTTGCCCAGGCTTGTCTCCAACTCATGAGCTTAAGCGATCCACTTGCCTCGGCTTCCCAAAGTGCTGGGATTACAGTAGTGAGTCTCTGTGCCCAGCCTAGGTAGTAATATTTATGATTAGCCATGCCATAATTATAATATGATATTATACCTAGGATTTAGTAGACACTATATAAATGTTAGTTATAACCAATAATGGTTACTTTAACAATACTATTAATAGACAAATTTAGTTACCATTTACCACGCACAGACATTAGCTAAGTCCCGATGATGCTGGTGTATTGTCACCACAACCTACGAGGTAATGGGTACCTTTATCCCCATTTCCCACAGGTGAGGAAACTAAGGCAAAAGTGGTTAGGACACCCTTCCAAGGTCACCACTGCAAGGAGCTGGTGACAGAGGGCTTTGAACCCACTTCCATCTGACTCAAGAGCCCAGGATTTAACTCAGGACAAATGGGTGGTGCCCCAGCGCCAGCCCTGACCGCCAGTTCCTAAGCAGGTTCTTCCCCTGCAGACTCACCCACTGATCCTCAGTGCCCCTGGTCCCTGCCAGTGAAGCTTGCAGCTCCCAGATAAGTAGCCCCTCTGGGATCTCCAGACACTCAGTCCTGGCTCCATGACCTCTGAGGGGCCCAGAGCTGGTACCTGGGACTTTATGACCCCAGCAAAGTAGCCGGCAGTCGCTGTAAGTGCCATGCTGATCAGGACACCCAAGGCAATCCCTGAGATGCCTCCAGCAGGAATGGCGGTCCTGAGTAAGGCCGGCTGCAGGTCATCCCCAGGAGCCTCTGCAGGAAAGAGAGAGAGAGAAAAAGAAAGAAAGAAAAAAAAGAAAGAAAGAGAGAGAGAGAGAGAGAGAAAGAGAGAAAGAGAGAAAGAGAGAAAGAGAAAAGAAAGAGAGAGAGGGAGAGGGAGAGAGAGAGGGAGGGAGGGAGGGAGGAAGGAAGGAAGGGAGAAAGACAGACAGGGAGGGAGGTAGGTAGAGGGAGAGAGAGTTGTCAGTGCTGTGGCTCTGGGTTTCAGGTCCTCAGAGTTGTTCCGTCCATGTGCTCAATTCAAACCCTCCTCTCCCCCCGTTTTACAGATTGGGAAACTGAGGCCCAGGGAAAGGAAGAGTCTGGACCAGATAATAAATATAACACAGATGACAGGAATAATGACTGGTAAACTATATTATCTCACTTATTGCTCAAGACAACCCTATGAGGTAGGCTTTGTTAATATCCCCATTAAAGAAACAGGCACTGAGAGGTTAAACTACCCATTCACCATCACACATGGGGTAGAGTTGGAATTTGAAACATGTTGATGCCAGAGCTTACACTCTGAACCCCTGCACTATGTGGCCTCTAAGGATCATATGTATCCATTCCTCACTCAACAAACATTTACTTAGCACATACTGTGTGTGCCAGACACCTTTTTAGGCACTCAAAGGATATTGCAGGAAACAGAGCAGACAAAATTCCTGATGTCCTAGAGCTTACACTTCAGGAGGGAACTGAGACATAAAACACACAATGAGGGCCAGGTGCGGTGGCTCACGCCTGTAATCCCAGCACTTTGGGAGTCCAAGGTGGGCAGAGCACCAGGTCAGGAGATTGAGACCATCCTGGCTGACACAGTGAAACCTTGTCTTTACTAAAAACACAAAAAATTAGCTGGACTGGGCACATGTCTGTAGTCCCAGCTACTCAAGAGACTGGGGCAGGAGAATTATTTGAACCCAGGAGGCGGAGGTTGCAGTTGGCCAAGATCGTGCCACCGCACTCCAGCCCAGGCAACAGAGCGAGACTCTGTCAAAACACACACACACACACACACACACACACACACACAAACACAAACACAATGGAGCAAATATATAAAGTGATGACAAACATTATAAAGGAGTAGAATAAGATGCTATTCGAGGATCTCACAGGAGGACCAGACTTAGTCTGGGGAAATCAGGGAATGCATCCTGGAGGAAGTGACATTTAAGCTGAGATCCAAAAGACAAGTCCAAGATCAGCTGGCAGAGGGGTGAGTCTCCTGAGCAAAGTGGCCAGCATTCATTCATGCATGTATTAATTCAGCAAACTGTTCCAGGCACTGATGATACAGCAGTCAACAAAACAGACAAGGACTCAACTCTCATAGATCTGGCCACCTAGATGGAGAGATCAGCGATAAATAATCAATATAATAATTAGGGCCTGGCATGGTGGCTCACGCCTGTAATCCCAGCACTTTGGAAGGTCAAGGCCAGTGGAGCATCTGAGGTCAGGAGTTCAAGACCAGCCTGGCCAACATGGCAAAACCCCACCTCTACTAAAAAACATACAGCCAAGTTCTGAAGGACCACCCAACTGACCTGCAGACTTACAAGCTGTAACAAATTCTTTTTTTTTTTTTTTTTTGAGACGGAGTCTCGCTCTGCCCAGTGCTAGAGTGCAGTGGCCGGAAATATCGGCTCAAGCTGCAACGCTCGCGCCCTCCGCCGGGGTTTAATGCCATTCATCATCTGGCCTCCAGTCTGCCCCGAGTAGCTGGGATTAGCAGGCGCCCGCCACCTCGGCCGGCTAGTTTTTTGTTATTCTTTTTTAGTAAGAGACGGCGGGTTCGCCGCTTGTTAGCCAGAGAATGGTCATCGATCTCCGACCTCGGGTGATCCGCAACCCGTCTCCGGCCTCCCAAAGTGGGCTGGGATTACAGGCTTGAGCCCACCCACGCGGCCCGTGGGGCCCAACAAATTCTTATAACAAATTCTTATTGTCTTGAGCCACTGGGTCTTGGGGGTCATGGAGAGATTGGCAACAAATAATCAATATAATAATTAGGGCCTGGCATGGTGGTTCATGCCTGTAATCCCAGCACTTTGGGAAGCCAAGGCGGGCGGATCACCTGAGGTCAGGAGTTCGAGACCAGCCTGGTCAACATGGCGAAACCCTGTCTCTGCTAAAAACACAAAAATGAGCCAGATGTGCTGTTGCACTCCTGTAATCTATTTCTTATAAATTATGGAATATGCATTTTCCTTTATAAAGAAGAGTTGTGCTATCTTGCTCGAAATTTTAAAAAATATTGGTATAAAAATTATTTAGGGATGAAAATGTTTGCTCTCGATGGTTACCCTTCTGAGATCCTTTTCTTATTTGTATGGTGTGATTATGACTTAGCAGAATAAAAGGATGTTATAGCACAGTGCATCTCAGCATCAAGGTGATTCATAGGAGCTACAGAGGGTACGACTCAGCTGTGTGGGAGGTCACCCTGGGTGTGATGCAGGTCATTTCTTACATTTGTATATAATTTCAAGGGGTTATGGGGCACTCTAAGGACCAACTTTAGAGTTCAAGTGAGGACTCTTATACCTAAATTACAAATTAGTAAATATCTTTCTTTTTTGAGACACGGTCTTGCTCTGTTACCCCCAGGCTTCAGTGCAGTGGCACTAACATGGCTCACGGTAGCCTCGACCTCCCAAACTCAAGCGATCCTCCCGCCTCAGCCTCCTGAGTAGCTGAGATACATGCATGCCACCATGCTCAGCTACTTTTGAAAAAATTTTGTAGAATGGGGTCTTGCTGTGCTGCCCAGGCTGGTCTCAAACTCCTAAACTCAAGTGATCTTCATGTCTTGACCTCCCAAAGTGCTGGGATGACAGGTAGTAAATACCTTTCTTGAAGTCAACTTAGAAACACAGGTTGAAAGTTACCCATGTTTATACAACTTTTGACCCAATGGTTACACTTTTAAAAAACAGTTTTATTGAGGTATAATAAGCAAATAAAAATGTTTTATGTTCAAAGTGTACAATTTGATGTTTTGATAGTTGATCTCTATAATCAAGCTAATTAATATATCCATCACTGACTGGGTGTGGTGGTGCACGCCTGTAATCTCAGCTCTTTGGAAGGCCGAGGCAGGTGGATCACCTGAGGTCAGGAGTTCAAGACCAGCCTGGCCAACATGGTGAAATCCTGTCTCTACTTAAAAATACAAAAATTAGCCAGGTGTGGTGGCACGTGCTTGTAATTCCAGCTACTTGGGAGGCTGAGGCGGAAGGATCTCTTGAACCTGGGTGGTGGGGGTTGCAGTGAGCCGAGATCATACCACTGCACTCCAACATGGACAACAGAGTGAGACTCCATCTCAAAAAAGAAAGGAGGCGGTGGCGTCAGCTGTAATCCCAGCTTTGGAGGAGCCGAGGCCGGGCGGATCACGAGGTCAGGAGATCGAGACCGATCCTGGCGAACATGGTGAAACCCAACCCCGTCTCTACTAAAAATACAAAAAAAAAAAAAACTAGCCAGGCGAGGTGGCCCCGGGCCGCCTGTAGTCCCGGCTACTCGGGAGGCTGAGGCAGGAGAATGGGCGTGAACCCGGGAGGCGGAGCCTTGCAGTGAGCTGAGATGCGCCCACTGCACTCCAGCCCGGGCCACAGAGTGAGACTCGCGTCTCAAAAACAAAAAAAAAAAAAAGGAAGGAAGGAAGGAAAGAGAAAAAGAGAAAAGAGAGAACGAATGGAAGGAAGGAAGAAAGAAAGAGAAGAGAGAAGAAAGAAAGAGAAAGAAAGAAAGAAAGAAAGAAAAGAAAAGAAAAGAAAAGAAAAGAGAAAAGAAAAGAAAAGAAAAAAGAAAAGAAAGAGAAGGAAGGAAGGAAGAAGAAAAAACTGCTGGATGCTTGCTTGCATTGCTTGCATTTCGGGTACTGAGTTTTGTTCATCAAATGCATTATCTCATGTACCACTGGTACCACCCTGTGCGGTAAAGACTATTAATATCCCATTTTACAATAGGTAAACTGAGATTTATGTTGGGTACGTGAGTTGTGAAAAGCCAAGTTGTAAGTGGGTGAATCATTTTTAAACTTAGGGCGATGTGACTCCAAATTTCATAACCACTGTGAAATAAATACAATGTAGAAAAATCTATTTTAAAAAAATCTCAGAAAATGAAGCAGGCACAGTTTTTCCTATTCCATCCCCTGAGCACAGTTAAAAACCTTGGATATTAGCACTTCTACACTGCTGGTGGGAATGTAAACTTGCACAGCCATTATGGAAAACAGTGTAGAGATTCCTTAAAGAACTAAAAGTAGAACCACCATTTGATCCAGCAATCCCACTACTGGGTATCTACCCAGAGGAAAAGAAGTCATTATACGAAAAGATACTTGCACATGCATGTTTATAGCAGCACAATTCACAATTGCAAAATCATGGAACCAACCCAAATGCCCATCAATCAACGAGTGGATAAAGAAACTGTGATATATATATATATATATATTCCATCATATATATATATGATGGAATACTACTCAGTCATAAAAAGGAAGGAATTAACAACATTTGCAATGGCCTGGATGAGATTGGGGAATATTATTCTAAGTGAAGTAACTCAGGAATGGAAAACCAAACATAATATGTTCTCACTGATTTGTGGGAGCTAAGCTATAAGGACACAAAGGCATAAGAATGATACAATGGACTTGGGGGACTTGGGGGGAAGAATGGGAGGGGAGCAAGGGATAAAAGACTACAAATAGGGTGCAGTGTATACCACTCAGGTGATGGGTGCACCAGAATCTCACAAATCACCACTAAAGAACTTACACATGTAACCAAACACCACCTGTACACCAATAACCTATGGAAAAATACATAAAATAAAGCAATAGAGAAAAAGTCTGACAATATGAACAGAACATCATTGTTCTATGGGAGTAATATCAAGCAGTCTGTCACAGGTGTAGCTAAAGAATAAACAAACAAACACAAACAAATAGATGACTCGGAAAGGAGGAGAGAATATGGCAGACTGGCTACGGATCTCAAGACCAGAGAAAGGACACGGTGGTGAGTTTTCTGGGCTTTCTTTGTGCCTCACAGATCCCAGACTGGGAGCTGGAGAACCTGGCAATCCAGAAATGCCAGTGAGTGTAGACCCAAAAAAGGCTCAAGCAAAGCCTGCTCTAGCCAAAGGACAAGAAGGGGCGGCCTGACGAGATTTGCTAAAGACAGCAAATCTTTAGGAGATAATCACTTTGCTGCCCCACAGAAAAAGCCTGGACATTTACCCTTGCCAGCTGTACACAGACACCCATCCCCTCCACCAGGCTGAATAAGCAGCTGGGACTGTCCTCCTTGCCCAGGAGTAATGAGCATCGACCCCGCAGTGTCCATTGAGGCCACTAGGGAGCAGTAATGAGGCATCTCTGCCCCTTGCGGGCAGGATGGTATCAGAGGATGTCTTAGGGGGATGCCTGAACTCTCCTAACTGCCCAGAGTAACAGATGCCCCACCCCACCTGGAACGTCAACAGAGGCCAAATGGGGAACCTGGAGCTCCATCCCCACTGGTTGTAACAAGATGGTGCCCCTTTTGCCCCACCAGCAAGACGTCAGAGGAGACCCGCTGTAACAAGATTTAAATGAGATACAGCATCTCATAATATCCAAAATGTCCAGAGTGTCATTGAAAATCACTTGTCATACCCCTGTAATCCCAATACTTTGGGAGGCCGAGGCGGGAGGATTGCTTGAGCTCAGCAGTTTGAGACCAGCCTGGGCAACATAGTGAGACCCCATCTCTAAAAAAAAAAAAAAAAAAAATTGAATGAGAAAGACATTCCTTAAATTAAATGAGGAAAGACAATTAATAGAGATGACACAGATTGTTGTTGATGTTTTCTAACTTGGTCTTGAGTTTTCTAGGAGATTTAGTTATAGATGTTTGAAGGGTACTTCACTGGTTACTTCTTTATCTTGGTGGACGGCCTAATGCCTGCATATCTGATATGTGACCAGGTGTCCCTCTCACAGTACACTCGTTTGTTTTGTGTGTGTGTGTTTGTTCTTGAGACAGAGTCTCACTCTGTCACCCAGGCTGGAGTGGAGTGGTATGGTCTTGGCTCACTGCAACTTTCACCTCCCAGGTTCAAGCAATTCTCATGCCTCAGCCTCCCGAGTAGCTGGGATTACAGACGTGTGCCACTATGCCCAATTAATTTTTTATTTTTATTTTTTTAGTACAGATGGGGTTTCACCATGTTGGCCAGGCTGATCTTGAACTCCCAGCCTCATGGGATCCTCCCGCCCCAACCTCCCATAGTGCTGGGATTACAGGCATGAGCTATCATGCCTGGCCCACGGTACACTTGTTTATAATGGTAGACATTCTTCAGTCTTTTGTCTGACCTGTGTCCATTTTATTTCTATGAAGAGAGCCATGCTTTAGGACAGCCCTGACCAGGAAAGATGTTAGGTTTGGATGTGTCTGTCAGGTGAGACACAAAGGAGGGAGCATGACAAAACACATGAAATAACAGGGGCAGTTTATTACTCAGATTCCAGAGAAGACAGAGCAGCACATCTCGCAGAGCCAACAGGAAGAAGAGAGTTTTCTGGGACACGCACACTCAATCAGCGGGTGGGGAGCAAGAAAGAGAAAATGAGAGACCTGTGGGCTGATGCCTTTATTGGGGTCTCAGGCAGTTTTCCACAGAGAATTCTAGCTGGGTTTAGAGCCAGCAGGCACAAGTTGCATGGAGTCACACTGACTGGGAGGTGATCACTGAGGCATATCTGCACAGCCTATGCAGGGTCTGGGGGTCAGAGGGACAGTCAGGTAGCTTGTATCTAGCTGTTGCATAAGGAGGTGGTTAATAGGAAGTAGTAGTGTAAGGCAGATATCTGGATCTGCCACATTAAGGATCTGGGGGAAGGTGGAGACCTGGAAACTGTGTCAAGGGTGACTAAGCCTTTCTTCTGGTATGAGAAAGTCCAACTTATACTCAAAATAGATACTGAGACAGGCACAGGGGCTCACATTTATAATCCCAACACTTTGGGAGATTGAGGCAAGAGGACTGCTTAAGCTCAGGAGTTTAAGACCAGCCTGGGCAAGAGAGTTAGACCTCCGTCTCTACAAATAAAATTTCAAAAACTTAGCTGGGTGTGATGGCACGTGCCTATAGTCCCAGCTACTCGGGGGACTGAGGTGAGAGGTTCACTTGAGCCCAGGAGTTCGAGGCTGCAGTGAGCTGTGATTGCACCACTACACTCCAGCCTGGGTGACAGAGTGAGACCCTGTCTCAAAACAATAAAATTTAAAAAATCGATACTGAGTTTCTATAAAATTACAAGAATTCACTACACTGATGTTAGAATTGTTTTAAAAGAATCTTAAAGCAGCTATCACAAAAATGCTTCAATGAACGATTATAAACACTTGAAATAAGTGAAAAACCAGGAAGTCTCAGCAAAGAAATAGAAGATATGAGAAAGGACCAGATGCAAATTTTAGAATGGAAAAGCACAACAACATAAATTTTTTAAAAACTTAATGTTTGAGCCCCGCTGCAGAATGGAGAGAAAAATTGGTGCAGATAAAAATTACCAAATCTGAACAACAGAAATAAAATAGACTGATAAGAAATGAAGAACAGAACTTTGGGACCTGTGGGACTTTAACAAAAGAGCCAACATTCATGTCATCGGAGACCCAGAAGGAAAGGTGGAAGTGGGTATAATGGCTGATTTCCCAAATCTGGTAAAAGACATAAATCTAGAATCAAGAAACTGAGTAAACCCCAGTGCCAATGTGGTAATCAGAATTCTAAATATAGTCCTTCAGATTTCTGTTCTAGGTTGTTCAATCAAATGCTAATCTAGGTATTGCTCTGAAGGGATTTTGTAATGAAAGCCCAAGTCAGCTGATCCTAAAATACAGAGATTATCTGGGTGGGCCTGACCTGATCCGGTGAGTCTTTTAAAACCAGAGCAGATGAGAAAGTCAGAGAATCAGAACACAAGGAGGATTCAATGCATCCTTGCTGTCTTTGAAGATGCAGGGGTCAATGCATGAGGAGAGTAGAGTGGCCTGCAAGAGCTTAGAATACCCGCAGCTGACAGCCGGCAAGGAAACAGACCTCAGTCCTACAAGTGTAAGACCCTGGATTCTGGCCAGGCGCGGTGGCTCATGCCTGTAATCCCAGCACTTTGGGAGGCTGGGGCAGGTGGATCACGAGGTCAGGAGATCGAGATCATCCTGGCTAACACGGTGAAACCCTGTCTCTATTAAAAATACAAAAAATTAGCTGGGCATACTGGCATGTGCTGGAGCTTGCAGTGAGCCGAGATTACCCCACCGCACTCCAGCCTGGGTGACAGAGCGAGACTTTGTCTCAAAAAAAAAAAAAAAAACAGGATTCTGCCACCTTCTGAATGAGCTTAGATGTGGATTCTTTCCCAAAGCCTACAGATAAACCCCAGCCAACTCACATCATTTGGCCTGGTAAGAGAACCCAGTTGAGCACACTTGGTCATCTGGGGTACAAAAACTGAAACAGTAAATGTTATTCACTGTCTTAGTTCACCCAGAATCAGACTCTGAACTAGAATGTAAGTGCAATTAGTTTGTTTATTTATTTATTTATTTATTTACTTACTTTTTTGGAGACAGAGTCTCTCTCTGTCACCCAGGCTGGAGTGCAGTGGCCTGATATTGGCTCACTACAACCCCCACCTCCTGGGTTCAAGCAATTCTCCTGCCTCATCCTCCCAAGTAGGTGGGTCTACAGGCACAGGCCACCACGCCTGGCTAATATTTTGTATTTTTAGTAGAGACAGGGTTTCACTGTGTTAGCCAGGATGGTCTCGATCTGCTGACCTCATGATCCACCCACCTCGGCCTCCCAAAGTGCTGGGATTACAGTTATTTTGGAGA
This sequence comes from Rhinopithecus bieti, assembly GCF_001698545.2. Lineage (NCBI taxonomy): Eukaryota > Metazoa > Chordata > Mammalia > Primates > Cercopithecidae > Rhinopithecus > Rhinopithecus bieti. The sequence goes on along the minus strand of NW_016820384.1, from coordinate 57,773 downwards.
AAGCATTGGCAGAGGTGTGGGAAAGTAAGTAAGGGAAAAGAAGGAAGCCATATAGAGAAATTAGCTCTATAGAAAACTAGAGCTCACCTCTGAAAACTAGTATAAAACACACCTCTGAGGGCCGGGCGCAGTGGCTCATGCCTGTAATCCCAACACTTTGGGAGGCCGAGGTGGGCAGATCACCTGAGGTCAGGAGTTCAAGACCAGCCTGACCAACATGAAGAAACTCCCCTCTCTACTAAAAATACAAAATTAGCTGGGTGTGGTGGCACATGCCTGTAATCCCAGCTAATCAGGAGGCTGAGGCAGGAGAATCGCTTGAACCCGAGAGGCAGAGGTTGCGGTGAGTCAAGATTGTGCCATTGCACTCCAGCCTGGGCAACAAGAGCAAAACTCCATCTCAAAACAAACAAACAAAAAACACCTCTGAGTTGTTCCCCTAAGTTCTGGGGACTATAGCTACCAGTTCCTTCTTGGTGTTAGTTAATGGTCACCCCCAGGATGTTAATTTCTCTGACATTTTTGGCCTCTCTCAGTTGGGGCTTGCATGTTCTTGTACTCAGAGAAATCACACAGAGAGGCACAGACACTCATGGAAGGGGTTGGGGGAGTACTTATCGCTTTCTTTCAGTCATTTCCATAATTTCTCTTCTTTTGTCATTCACTTGTCCTAAAAGTCCTGTGTGTCAATAATAAATTACACCCACTGAAAGGAAGACATATATTTCCATTTCATGGACTTTCATTTTCTATTAGTGTCTCCTTCATTCCACTTCATCTTATTATTAGAATGATTCTACCAGTGTCTTTCTGGAAAAGAGGTGCAGGAATAAATGTATTCTAAAAAATAAAATAACATCTATGCAAAGAGGTCTTAAAACCTGAATAATTAGTTCTATAAAAATTTAACTCAAAGAAGTAATGCTGGACACTTTCCAAATGCATAGTGACAGTAAGAAAAAGTTATCAAATATCCACATTTGCATTTTGTCTAGACATAGTTACAGACCTAAACCCCTCAGCTGATCAGTCTGAGGGACCAGATAAATCTCTGTTATCCGTATAGCAACAGCACTTCCTTGTTTTGTAGCAGTGCATATCAAAATAAGATCAAATAAAAAATGGAATCTCAAGAAATATATTTTCTCAAGGTAAACCCTCACTAAATTATAATTGAATGATTAGTCTGGTATAATTTTAGTAGACAAACTGTAGAAAAAAAAGACAGGACAAAATATAATTGAGTTGACAAAGACCAACTCCTAAGCAGTTAATGTGGTGTTCGATTAAACCCAAAAATGCAGAAGCATGATTTTCCCATTTATAGTATGCTCACATACTACAAATGAGTTATTTTAACCAATTTAGAAGTAAGACCTGGTCAGGCACGGTGGCTTACACCTATAATCCCATCACTTTGGGAGGGTGAGACAGGTGGATTGCTTGAGGACAGGAGTTCGAGACCAGCCTGGCTGACATGGCCAAACCCAGTCTCTACTAAAAATACAAAAATTAGCTGGGTGGGGTAGTGCACGACTGTAATTTCAGCTCCTCGGAAGGCTGAAGCATGAAAATCACTTGAGCCTGGGGTGGAGGTTGCAGTGAGCTGAGATGGCACCACTGCACTCTAACCTAGGCAACAGAGGGAGACTCTGTCTCAAAAAAAAAAAAAAAAGCCAGGCACGGTGGCTCATGCCTGTAATCCCAGCACTTTGGGAGGTCAAGGCGGGTGGATCACAAGGTCAGGAGTTCAAGACCAGCCTGGCCAATATGGTGAAATCCCATCTCTACTAAAAATACAAAAATTAGCTGAGCGTGGTGGCACATGCCTGTAATCCCAGCTACTCAGGAGGCTGAGGCCGGAGAGTTGCTTGAACCCGGGAGGTGGAGGTTGCAGTGAGCTGAGATCACGCCACTGCACCAGCCTGAGTGACAGAGCAAGACTCCATCTCAAAAAAAAAAAAAAAAAAAAGGAAGTTAGACATGAGTATTGTATTGTATCCTAATAAAGAGATTATTTGGCATTACACCTTAATGAATTTTATCTAATCTATTTGCCCTTGTAGACACAGAGTGATTCATGTAATATGACATGTAGCATAATCAAGTTTAATCTCTATCATATTGGTTGTTTATCTGTAGGCTATGGTTGTAAAAGAAGAATAAATAAATAAAGCAATCTATCAATCTTGATCAAACAACATAGGCCACAGTTGATTCAGATGTTACAATGATGTAGTTGGTACAACGCACTGGGCAGCATACACCATGAGCATTAAAGAAAAATGATAATCATAGCAAGACACGATGGTTCATGCCTGTAATCCCAGCACATTGAGAGTCAGAGGTGGGCAGATCTTCTGAGGTAAGGAGTTGGAGACCCAGCAGGCCAAATGGCGAAATCCCATCTCTACCAAAAAACATAAAAATTAGCCAGGCACAGTGGTGCATGCCTGTAATCCCAGCTACAGGAGAGGCTGAGGCAGGAGAGTCGCTTGAACCCCAGAGGCAGACTGCAGTGAGCCGAGATCACGCCACCGCACTCCAACCTGGGCAATAGATTAAGACTCTGTCTCACAAAAAACAAGAATGCAAAATGAAAAATGAAAATCAACCGCATGACAGTCAATTCAGTTTATGCCTAGCCTTCATTAAAGACCAACAAGAAAAAATAACAAAAAAAACCCACAAAAAATAAATGTCTCGGTGAAAAATCACATTTGGGCTTTCATCTCCAGGGCAGAGTATAGATGGAAAATACATGTTTGATGTAATAACTGATTTTGTGATATGCCTTTATGATTGAAAATAGTTGACATATTAAAAAATAGTAATAGTAAAACAAATATTATTTTAAGCCTCCACATTTGTGATAATGTTGTTAGGCAGCAATAAAAAAGTAAAAAATAAAAATAAAAATACACTCAAGCAAAATAAACCCAAATGAATCTATACCAGGACATATCATAATCAAACTGTTGAAAGCTAAAGATAAATTTAAAATCTTGAAAACAGTGAAACATAAATGATACCTTACCCATAGGAAGAAAACAATTTTGATGAAAATAGATTTCTCATCAGAAACTGCAAAAGCCAGAAGGAAGAAGCACAACATTTTACAAGTGATAAAGAACCGTCAACCCAGGATTCTATAACCAGCGAATGAAAGAGATGTACATTTATATGTATACATATAAAATATGTATATAGGTATATAAATGTATATCTAGAAGCCCTGAGGTAAGGCTTCTATATTTCGTTTGAACTAGTAAAATGTCAAAACCAGTAGGCTGTGTTAAGTCTATATGTAATACCTAGAGCCACTGCTAAAATGTCTATACAAAGCGACACCTTCAAAAACATTACAGATAAATCAAATGAGATTCTAAAAAAATGTTGATGTGATCCATAAGTAGGCAGGAAAAAGAAAACAGAAAACAAAAAACAAAAAACCAAACGTAAAGACAAAAAAAAAAAAATGAATTGGCAGACCTAAGCCCCAACAAAACAATTACATTAAATTTAATAGCCTAAATATACCAATTAAAAGATTTATATTTACAGACTGTATTTTTTAAATGAGCCAGTTAAATGATAGCTACAACAAAATTACTTCAAATATAATCATACACATAGGTTGAAAGGATTAAAAAAAGATATACTATATCAATATTAATAAAAGGAAAGCAAGAGTGGTTATATTAGCATCAGATAAAGAGCAGAGCAAAGATAATTAGCAGGGACAGAAAGGAACATAATGATAGAAGAGTCGCTCCACCAAGAAGACGTGGAAATCCCAAATGTATACACAGCAAACAACGGAACTGCAGAATATGTGATGGAAAAATGGACAGAACTGAAATGAGAAACACATAAATTGACAATTATGGTTTGGGACTTCACCACTACTCTTAACTATTGATAGAACAACTAGAAAAAAAAAATCAGCAAGGATAGAAGAACTCAACACCACCGGCAATCAAGATCTAACTGACATTGACAGGACATTTCACCCAACAGCAGCAAAATACACATTCTTTCCAAACATTCACAGAACATATACTAAAATAAGCCACATCCTGGGCTAGAAAACAAACCTCAACAAACTTAAAAGAATTGAAACCATACAGTGTGTTCTCTGACCACATTGGAATACAACTAGAAATAACTAACAGGAAGATAAGAGCAACATCTCCAGATACTTGGAAGCTTAACACCATACTTTTAACAAAGTCATAGGTCAAATAAAAAGTTTTGGGGAAAACAAAATACATTGAACTGAATGAAAAAGAAAACACAGCACATCAAATTTTGTAGGATGGAGCTAAAGCAGTGCTCAGAGAGAAATTTATAGCCCAAAAATGCTTACAGTAGACAAGAGGGAAAGTATCAAATTGATCATTTAAGCTCCCAACTCAAGATAATAGAAAAAAAGCAAAAGAAACCCAAATAAAACAGAAGAAATAAAATAATAAATGGCAAAAATCAGTAAAATTGAATAGAGAAAACCAATGAGACAAAAAGTTGGTTCTGGCCAGTCACGGTGGCTCACACCTGTTGTCCCAGCTAGTTGGGAGGCCGAGGCGGGAGGATCACTTGAGCCTGGGAAGCTGAGGCTGCAGTGAACAGTGATTGCACCACTGCACTCCAGCCCGGGTAACAGAGTAAGATCCCCTCCCCCTAAAAAAGATAGTTCTTACAATCAAAACTGATGAACCTCTAGCATTATTGACAAATAAAATAATGAAATTACTTGTCACCAGTTTATCAGAAAATTAATCAATCACCAATGTCAGGAAAGAAACAGTGGATATCATTACAAGCCTTGCTGACAACAAAATGATAATAAGGGATTGTGACAAACAGCTCTACACACATAAATTTGACAATTTACATAGAATGAACCAATTCCTCAAGAAAGCAAAAACTACCACCACTAACCCAATATGAAATAGAGAATCTGAATAACCCTACAACTATTAAAGAAACTGGTTTTTAAATTTTAAAACTCTTGAAAAGGAAATTCTCCAGGCCTCAATAGTTTCACATGAGAACTACCACTTGATCCAGCAATCCCACTACTGGGTATCTACCAAGAGGAAAAGAAGTCATTATACAAAGAAGACACTTACACACTCATGTTTATAGCAGCACAATTCCCAATTGCAAAAATGTGGAACCAACCCAAATACTCATCATTGTATATATATATGATGAAATACTACTGAGCCATCAAAAAAAATGAATGAATGGCATTCGCAGCAACCTGGATGGGATGAAGCTATTATTTCTTTTTTTTTTTTTTTTTTTTTTTGAGGCGGAGGTTCACTCTGTCCCCTGGGATGGGAGTGCATGTGGCCGATCTCAGCTCACTGCAAGCTCCGCCTCCCGGGTTTCGCCATTCTCCTGCCTCAGCCTCCCCAGTCGCTGGGACTACAGGCGCCCGCCACCTTCGCCCGGCTGTTTTTGTATTTTTGTAGAGACGGGTTTCACCGTGTTAGCCAGGATGGGTCTCGATCTCCTGACCTCGTGATCCGCCCGTTCGGCCCTCCAAAAAGGGCCTCCCAAAGTGCTGGGATTACAGGCTTGAGCCACCGCGCCCGGCTGAAGACTATTATTCTAAGTGAAATAACTCAGGAATGGAAAACCATTCATCATATGTTCTCACTGATATGTGGGAGCTAAGCTATGAGGATGCAAAGGCATAAGAATAACACAGTGGACTTTGGGTTCTTGGTGAGGGGGAAAGGTGGAAAGGGGGTGAGGGATAAAATACTACAAAGTGGGTTCAGTATATACTGCTCTGGTGATGAGTCCACCAAAATCTCACAAATCACCACTAACAAACTTATACTACCTGTTCCCCAAAAACCTGTGGAAATAAAAAAAAAAAAACAACTTAAGAAAAAAAAATTAAATGTGAAAATGTAAGCTACAGACTAGAAGAAAATATTTGCAAATCATAAATCTAATAAAGGACACCTATCTATAATATGCAAATAACTCTCAAAACTCAACAGTAAAAACAAAACCAAACAACAACAATAATCTATGTTTTTCAGTGAAATCTCTCTTCACGGTACCACATAGTCATGATTACTGTAGTTATATAATAAGATTTGAATCAGGGAGAGTCCTACCTCCTACTTTATTCTTTTTTTTCAAAATTGTTTTATTCAGTTATTTTCCTTTGCACACAATCTTCTCATCACCGAAGAGCGATTTCATTGAAAAACATACACAAATGGCAAATAGGCACAGGAAAAGATATTTAATCAACATCATTAGCCATTAGGGAAAAGCAAAATAAGACCACGATAAAATATTAGCTACATACCTATTAGAACGACTAAACTTGAAAACAATCATAGCGACGATATGAAACACTGCCAAGGATGCAGAGACACTGCATCTCCCACACCTGATGGAGATGTAACATGGTACAGCCACTCAGGAACATAGTTTGGCAGTTTCTTTAAAACACTAAACAAACACTTAGCATATGATTCAGCAATTGCACCCCTGAGCACTATCCCAAAGAAATAGAAACTCAAGGCAGGCACGGTGGCTCACGCCTGAAATCCCAGCACTTTGGGAGGCCAAGGCAGTGGATTACTTGAGGTCAGGAGTTCAAAACTAGCCTGGCCAACATGACAAAACCCCGTCTCTACTAAAAATACAAAAAATTAGCCAGGCATGGTGGCACGTGCCTGTAATCCCAGTTACTCAGGAGGCTGAGGCAGGCGAATCGCTTGAACTCGGAAAGCGGAGGTTGCAGTGAGTAGAGATCGCACCACTGCATTCCAGCTTGGGCAACTGAGTGAGACTCTGTCTCAAAAAAAAAAAAAAAAAAAAAAAAAACAGGCAGGGCGCCGTGGCTCACGCCTGTAATCCCAGCACTTTGGGAGGTCAAGGCAGGCAGATCATGAGGTCAGGAGATCGAGACCACCCTGGCTAACACGGTGAAACCCCATCTCTACTAAAAAAAATAATAATAATAATACAAAAAATTAGCTGAGCGTGGTGGCGGGCACCTGTAGTCCCAGCTACTCGGGAGGCTGAGGCAGGAGAATGGCGTGAACTTGGGAGGCAGAGGCTGCAGTGAGCCGAGATGGCGCCACCGCACTCCAGCCTGGGCAACAGAGCGAGACTAGTCTCAAAAAAAAAAAAAAAAGGTCCACACAAAATCCTATAGGTGAATGTTTATAGTAGCTTTATTGTAATACCCAAAAAACAAAAACAACCAGGTTGTCTTTCAATAACTGAATGATTAAACAAACTATAGTACATGGAAAAGTGCTCAGTAATAAAAAGGAACAAACTATTGATATGTAACTCCAGTTGACCCTTGAACAACATGGGCTTTAACTGTGCGGGTCCACTTATAAGCAGATTTTCTTCTGTCTCTACCACCCCTGAGACAGCAAAACTAACCCCTTCTCTTCCTCCTTCTCTGTGTGAAAACAACAGGGATGAAGACCTTTATAATGATCCACTTCCACCTAAAGAACAGTAAACATATTTTCACTTTCTTATGATTTCAATACATTTTTTTCTAGCTTACTTTATTGTAAGAATACAGTATATAATACATAGAACCTACAAAATATGGCTTCCATTCAACAACAGGCTATTAGTAATTAAATTTTGGGGCAGTCAAAAATTATTTTCAACTGGATGGAGTTCAGCACCCCTAACCCCCACATTGTGCAAGTGCCAACTGTATTTGAATGGATTTCCAGGGCATTATGCATGAGTAAAATATTGAAGACACTCTCAAAAGGTCACATACTGTACAGTTCCATTTATATAACATCCTTGAAATGACAAAATTATAGAGATGGAAAACAAATTGGTGGCTGACAGGGGTTAAGCATGGGGGAAAAGAGGGAAGTGGGTGAGACTATGAAAAGGTGGCACCAGGGAGAACTTTGTGGCGATAAAATCGTTTTGTAACTTGATTGCAGTGGTGTTTACATGATCATGTGATCAATTGGAACTACACACACACAATTCCCGATTGTGACATTGAACTATAGCTCTATAAGATGTACTCATTGGGGGAAACTGGATGAAGGGTGCATGGGATCTCTCCATGATACAATTTCTTTGTGACCTCCTGTGAATCTATAATTATTTCAAATGTTAAAAAGAGAAGCAAAATTAAAGATTTTACAAATTAAATCTCAAAGGAAATAGACTAAGTGTTAGTAATTGCCTCTTTCGGAGGTGGAAATACATGAGATTTTTCTGTTTTGCAAGTATTTTCTACAATGAACATATACGTTACTTTGTTTTATCATAGTAGTTTTTTTTTTTTTTAATCTTCCTCTAACCATGGTCATGAGAGGTCTACTCAGCTGCTTACGTGGTCCCCTCCAGTGATGGCACAGGGGATGGTCTCTCCTAAGACAGCCCTAGGAGGATGGCCTCACAGGTAAAGGAACTGGGGAGAGTAGAGCATCTCCTAACTAGGGAACTCTGAGTCACGCAGCAAGCATCAACCATTTGCAACAAAAAAACATGAGAAACAGACGCTTATTCACAATGCTGGTAGGAATGCAAAATGGCATTGCAATGCAGCGGGGATGGGAGATATCTAACAATTTATGTATGGCTCTGCTTTTGAAACCAGTTACCCTATTTCTAGGAAGTTCACCTGAAGAAAAACCTCTGGCAATATGAAAACACATGTCCACAAAGCTATTTATCACAACACTGTTTGTCACTGAAAAATATTGGAAACCACCTACATGCCCAACCATACGAGAGTAGCTGAATGAATTATGGTACCTCTACACAATGGAATGCTGCTGTAACAAAAGAATGAGAAGATCTCCATGGCCTGATAAGAAATAATTTGCAGGACATTCTGTCAAGTGAAAAAAGCAAATTGCAAAAGAGCATATACACTATGCTATCTGTTGTGTAAGAAGGAACGATGAAACACACACATATCTATCTTTACTCGCACACACACGAAGGATAAACCAGGAAGCAATGAGGTTGGTTACCCATAAGAGGTGGGAGGAAAATAAAGTGGAAAGAATATGGGAGGGAGTGACCCTTCTCTGAAATGTCTTTATAACAAGGTTTGACTTTTGAAAGCATGTTAATATTCTAAATGTTCAAAATTAAAATTAAGCAGAAAACAAACTAAACCAAATTAACCTAATTGTATTTCAAATGAATATTATAATTATACTGAAAGGGAAGGAAGGGAGGGAAGGAAGGAAGGAAGGAAGGAAGGAAGGGAGGGAGGGAGGGAGGGAGGGAGGGAGGAAGGAAGGAAATGTGGGAGGGAAGGAAACAGGGAAAGAGGGAGTAATAAAAGGACTAACTCTAGTAATTTGTGTATATTTTACTATATACCCATAGTCTTTAACAGGGTTGGAAGATGGGAACTGCAAACAAATCCTGAATTCATTTTAGTAGAACTGTTTTTTGTAGTGGTATGCATGATGCAATTTTAAGACTATGTTAAATGTATTATATTGTTATAATATATATAGATATATCAAATTATTATATTAAGCAAAAGAGTAAATGTGTTAATGTTGGGAGACAGGATTCTTCTCTCATGGAAGAAGGGACATGCAAATATGAAGTGGAAAAAGCAAAAAAGAACCTGGGATTAGGAGTGGTGGTATAAATGCATGATTTCTCAAATATGCATAATTACGTGCAAATGTGGGCATATGTGTATGTCTGTGTGTATACATGCACACATTTTTCTAGTTCTATCCACTGGAAGAGCCTAAAAGCAAAGACACACAAGTAGCACCTAGCTCCTAGATCTTTGGTCTCTAATACCATTCCATGTTAAAAGGAAGCAGTGCTCTCCAGAGAAATGACTTATTCCACGAGAGGAGCAGGATATGTACAACGTGAGCCCTGAATATCTTATTATGCCAGGCATGGAGTGCTTTTAAAAAATAAGCATGTCCCAGGGGAGATGAAAAGGGCTCCCACTAGTCAACTTCAGAATAATTTAAGCACCCAAATATTAAGTACAGTAACAAGTTATAAACCATTAGAAAATATAAATTAATGAGTCTTTACTGATAATAGATAAATTAATAGGTAGATGACAGATAGATAATAAGTAGATGATGATAGATAGTTTTAATTTTCAAACGGGGAGGTATATTCTTTAAAAATGGCAATACCACTAAAGATAAAGAAAGACCGTAGAGGCCAGACATGGTGGCTCACTCCTGTAATCCCAGCACTTTGGGAGGCTGAGGCAGCAGGATCACTTGAGGCCAGCAGATTGAAACCAACCTGGGAAATATAGCGAGACCACATGTCAATGAAAAAGAAAATTTTGGTTGGGCGAAGTGGCTCATGCCTGTAATCCCAACACCTTGGGAGGCTGAGGCAGGTAGATCACCTGAGGTCGGGAGTTCAAGACCAGCCTAGCCAACATGGTAAAACTCCATCTCTACTAAAAATACAAAAATTCGCTGGGCATGGTGGTGGTCACCTGTAATCCCAGCTACTAGGGAGGCTGAGGCAGGAGAATCACCTGAACCCGGGAGGCAGAGGTTGTAGCAAGCCGAAATTGTGCCTGGCATCTCTCTTGCCTCTCTTTCACTAGGTGATACTCGGCTTCCCCTTCACCTTCTGCCAGGATGATAGGCTTCCTGAAGCCTCACTATGAGCTGAGCAGATGCTGCCATGCTTGTACAGTCTGTAGAACCATGAGCCTCATAAATCTCTTTTCTTTGTAAATTACCCAGCCCTAGGTTTTCCTTTATAGCAATGCAAAGCAGATTAATTCACAGTGCCCCCTTGAAGAGGAGCTGAGAGGACTAGACGACTGTTTATGTCAAGCTCCTGGAGCAAGGTCTGGCCCATCCTCCATGCTCAGCAAGTGTCAGAGAGTATCATCAGTTACGGGACTATCCTACATTCCTACCTTCTTATCATTTCATCATTTCTGTTAATCATCACCTGCCTACTGTTCTCCAGGCACTCAAAATGGGGTTTGTTTGATTTTCATAGCAGCCCCAAGGGGAAGTACAATCATTTTGCAAATAAGGAATTTAATCAAAGAGGCCAAGTGACTTACCTCAGGTCACACAGATGACAGGGGTGGAGCTATAAATTAATTTGGCTGGTCCTACTCAAAGCTTCCCTGCCCTGCAACTTCCCCTTTAAGACATGATTGTTTAATAGAGTGTGTCTGGGACAATGAACATTTGTCAGGTACACAGGTTCTGGGAAGTTGGAAATGGGACCAGCCAAGCCTTGATCTCTGATATAACCTCTGAGAAATGCCCTCCCCAACCCCAGTTCTCAGCCACACCCTCACCTATGAGCAACGCTCCCATCCAGGGCTCACCCCAGCCATGGAGAGCAACCAGGAACCAGGCCAAGGGTCCTTTAGGAGTGCTTCCTACTAGAAGGACATTAGTTTGCAGGAACAGACTGTGAGAACCCCAGAGTCAGCTGATTTGTGTGTCCTGCCCAGAACCTCAGCCCAGAGAGGAGATGGCCCAGCCTTCTCTCTCCATGATGAGGGCCATGCCCATGGGGCATTGGTGGCCAGCCGGGGAGGGACTGCCACAGTCCTCTTCGGTTTACAACTGTTCAATGTCTCATTAACTTCTCTTTGGTCGTGTCCCTGGCCCAGAACTCGTGCCCTTTGATCCTCCCAATCATCTCCATGGTAGGCAAACGTGGGAGGGTAGGAGACTGCATGTTCCCCTCCTGGCTTCCTGCTGTATAAATGGGGAAACAGAGGCCCCAGGAGAGCAAGTGATCCCCCCAGGACCACACAAGGAGTCTGCAATCTGGCCCTGACAGGATTCCAGTCTTTGGCTCAAGCCTCAGCCAGAAGTCTCATCCTGCATGTCTGGCCCAGTCTGAAGACTCAGGTGGGAGACAGGAAATGAAAATCTTCAGGAGCCTCAGGGAGGCTCACTGGAAAGAAAAGGAAACTCGTATTTACTGAGAAACCAGCTTTGCTGATCCAACAGCAAATCCTTCAAAGTTCTCCAGAATCCAACCACTTCTCACCAGCTCCACCTGCACCAGCACCATCTCCCACCTGGACCATTGCAGTATCCTCCTCAATGGGCTCCCTGTTCCTGCCCTCCTGTTAATACCTAAGTTGTCTCATGTCCCTTGCCTGCTCAGAGGCTTCCTGTGGCTTCTGTCTCACTCAGGAAAATGCCTAAGTCCCAACACTGGCCTGCAAGGTCCATGGTCTGGTCCCATCCCTGCCCCACCCCTATCTCCCACTTCCCCCCTTACTCCCCCCACTCCAGCCACACTGGCCTCTCCACTGTTCATCAACACTCACGCACAGTCCTGCCCCGGGGCCTTTGCACTTGCTTTATTTTCTGCCCCAAACACTCTTCCCAAGATAGCCACATGGCTTTCTTCTTCACCACAGTCAGGACCCTGTTCAGATGTCACCTCTTCAGAGAGGCCTTCCCTGACTGTCCCGTGCACAGCCTAGCACTTCCTGTCCCACCTGTCTGGTTTATTTCTTTCCAACACACTCATCGCCATGTGACACTCTCCACTGATTTGTGTTTGTTGATTGTCTGCTCTTTTTAATATCAGCCCCTTGAAGGCAGGGATTTCTACCTGTTTTTTTTTTTTTTTTTAGAGATGAGGTCTTGCTATATTGCCCAGGCTGGTCCTAAACTTCTGGGCTCAAGCAATCCTCCCACCTTAGCCTCCCGAGTAGGTGATTCTACAGGTGTAAGTGACTGTACCTGGCCCCTCTGCCTGTTTTATTCACTCTTGTAAATTCCCAAAGCCTAGCACAGTGCCTGGCACATGGTAAATGTTCAATAAACATTTTGTGAATGGATGTGTGAGACTCTGCAGTGAGCAGTTTAATCCCAATTAAGTGCAAGTTTCCATCCCCATGGCCATCAGGCAAGAACAAGAGAGGCTCAGAAAGCCTCCCAGCCACACAGCCCATAAGGGAAGGAGTTGGAATTTGGACCCACATCTAATGCCAAAGCCTGCATTCTTAACCACTGCACTACACTGCTCCTGGATTTAGGGATTTTACTGATGAGACCCATAGAAAGTGATAATAGCCATCCCCACTGATGCCCCTCCCTTAGTAAACCAAGTAATCTCAGAGATAAGAAGCAAAGGGCCAGGCGGGGTGGCTCATGTCTGTAATCCCAGCACTATGGGAGACCGAGGTGGGTGGACCACCTGAGGTCAGGAGTTTGAGACCCAGCCTGGCCAAAATGGTGAAACCCTGTCTCTACTAAAAATACAAAAATTAGCTGACATGCCTGCAATCCCAGCTACTTGGGAGGCTGCGGCAGGCGAATTGCTTGAAGTAGTGGTTGCAGTGAACCAAGATCGCGCCACTGCACTCCAGCCTGAGTGACAAGAGCAAAGTTCCGTCTCACAAAGAAGAAGGAGAAGAAGAAGGGGAAGGGGAAGGGGAAGGGGAAGGGGAGGAGGAGGAGGAGAAGGAGGAAGAAGAGGAGAAGGAGGAGGAAGAAGAAGAGAAGGAGGAGGAGGAGGAAGAAAGAAGAAAGAAGGAAGAAGGAAGAAGAAGAACAAGAAGATGATGATGATATAGGAAGAATATAAGGACCCAGAGCAAGCCCAGGCACAAGCAGATACCTTGAACATTCCACCCAACTCTGAGCTGAGAAGTCTTCACGTTTGGCCGAGGGCAGCTCTGTCCCCTGGTGGTCAGTCATGTCAGTGGCCCCATTGGTGTCCCAGGACAACAGCGTTGACAAGGATAACCCAACTGGCAAGTGCTCAAAATCCCTAATATACACACAGCTCCTGAAAAGCAACAGGAAAAAAAGAGACAACCATTTTTTCTTTTAGATACAGGGTCTTGCTTTGTCACCCAGGCTGGAGTGCAGTGGTGTGATCATGGCTCACTACAGCCTGGATCTCCTGGGCTCAAGTGATCCTCCCAGGTAGCTGGGACTTCAGGCACATGCCACCATGCTGGGCTAAGTTTTAAAACTTTTTGTAGAAATGAGGCCTCACTATGTTGCCCAGGTTTGTGTCAAACTCCTGGGCTCAAGCGACTCTCTTGCCTCAGCCTCCCAAAGTGCTGGAATTCAACACAAATTTTTAATTTGCAAAGTACATAAATAGGCAACTGACAGAGGACATCATCCTCAAACGACTGTCAAACTTAGGAAAAGATAGCAGCTTCACTACTGATGGAAATGTATTTTAAAACCACCTTGGGATACAAATGTTTATACGTAGATGGGGCAAAAAAAAAAAAAGAAGAAGAAAGTGGAATATTAATTATATCCAGCAGTGGAATACGGAACTGTTATAAACACTGTTCAAGTATTTCGTGGCCATTCACTGGCACTGGCTTGTACTCCTGCGGAACTTGGGGGGACAAGAACCACAGCACAGAGCTTCGGGTGTCCCAGTCCACACTTCTGCCTCTGCACTCTCTTTTATTCCTGTGTGTGTGTCCCTCTGTTGTAACACCCTAGCTCTCAGCAAGTGACACGAAAGAGTGTAAGAGGCAAAGTTAGGGATAGGACAAGACCCTGCACCTGTGTTAATCACACCCCTTCGCCCTCCAACAGGGCGGGAGAAACTCTCAATGCTATACTGCCTCTCCTGGCTTTGGCTGCCATTTTTGTTTCGTTTTGTTTTCTTTTGTTTTGTTTTGTTTTTGTTGTTGTTTTTTTGAGGCGGAGTCTTGCTCTGTCACCCGGGCTGGAGTGTAATGGCTCGATCTTGGCTCACTGCAACCTCTGCCTCCTGGGGTCAAGAAATTCTCCTACCTCAGCCCCCTGAGTAGCTGGGACTACAGGCGCCCGCCACCATGTCCGGCTAATTTTTGTACTTTTAGTAGAGATGGGGTTTCACCATGCTGGCCAGGTTGGTCTCAAACTCCTGATCTCATGATCTGCCCACCTACACCTCCCAAAGTGCTGGGATTACAGGTGTGAGCCACTGCACCCAGCCTGACTGCTGTTTTTTAGGCTCCCTGTGGTGGTGGGGAGCCTGTGGTGGTAGGGGGTGGTCAGGTGATGCTAATGGAAGAAAAGGGCAGACCCCAAATCTCTCCCCATCCATGGCACCAGTCTTTCTACAATGGAAATGCTCTCACCCATGACTTCAGCCCCATCCAGAACCCAACCACTTTCTGTTGCCTCATTAGTCCTTCTTCCAGCTTCTGAGGCATCTCCAGGGTTAGTGCAGGGGAAAGAGCCAGCAGACAGGCCTGGACTGCCATGGTGCATTTTACCTTGTTTGTAGACGTGGACTGAAAAGCTGCAAGACCAGCAATTATAAATGAGAATACCAGCTAACCTGTGGGTGGTTACTCTGTACCAGGTACTTTGCTAGGCACGCCACATACATGATCTCCTTTAATAACATAACCCATGATAGGCCAGGTGCAGTGGCTCATGGCCTTAATCCTAGCACTTTGGGAGGCCAAGGCAGGTGGATCACCTGAGGTCGGGAGTTCAAGACCAGGCTGGCCAGCATGGTGAAACTCTGTCTCTACTAAAAATACAAAAAATTAGTCGGGTGTGGTGGCAGGCACCTGTAATCCCAGCTACTCAGGAGGCTGAGGCAGGAGAATTGCTTGAACCCAGGAGGCAGAGGTTGCAGTGAACCAAGATTGCACCAATGCACTCCAGACTGGGCGACAGAGGAAGACTCTGTCTCAAATAAAATAAAATAAAATAAAAGTAACATAACCCACGAAAAACCTATATCATAATCTCCATTTTACAAACGAAGAAACAGAGGCTCAGAGAGGTACAATAATTTGCCAAATGTCACTCTGCTGGAAAATGGCTGAGCCAGAATTCAAACCTAGAGTTTGTACTTTGAAGCATTTCCAATCTTCTCTTTGAACCAATTTGAAGGCTTTCATTTCTGGAAGCCAGGCTGTTGACAGCTTTCACTTCTTATATTCTTTCCCACCTAGAAAGGTCTGGCCAAGTGCAGACCAAATATGATTCTGGTATCAATTTGAATAGACTGACCTCAAGTCCACATGGAACCTTCAGGATGGTCCATCTGGGAGAAGCCCTGAGGGTCACACAGAAGGGCTTCTCCACCTTCAACAGGTCTCCTGAGGATGAGGGCAGTGCACTTACCACTCAGCAAAGCCTCACACGCATCCTCATTAGAAGGGCTCCCTCTCTGATGGAGAACAGGCAAGTCTCAAAACTGGGGCTTAGCCCAGGAGGGTTCTTGCCTTTGCCCAGGAAAGAATTCAAGAGTGAGTTGGTGGTGTTAGACAGCAGTCTTTTATTGCACAGTACTGTTCCTTGCAAAGCAGGGCTAACTCATAGGTAATGTACTCAGAGCAGGCAAGGTAGGGACTGTTGCCAACTGTATTTATACCCACTTATACCCACTTTCAATTACATGCAAATTAAGGGGTAGGTCAATGCAAATTGAGAGGTGGCTCATTTAGAATTTTCTAGGAAAGCGGTGGTAAATCCCGGGTGATTGCCACACATTTGTAAACTGTCATGGCACTGGTGACAATGTCTTGTGCTAATGCACAATGAGGGCAGCTAAGGATTGCTTTTGTTGCCATCTGCTGGTTCCTGCCAATTTTTTCATTCTGTCCCTTCAGGACTGAGAAATAAGTCCTGCCAAGCTACCTCCTACCTCATCTCTCCCTTAGCCTGGTCAGGGATGGTGGGTGACTTAGAACCAGACTGGTTGGAAAAACATGCTCTGATTAAAATCTGTAATCTCATTCTGGATTTTTAAAGCAGACAAGCCAGTTGGACATGCCCAGTGTTTTTGCCATAAAATCCCAATGTGCAAGGGAGACCAGACCAACTCCACTCTAGCTGAGCTGGGCTGCCTCTGGTCCATAATATGTAGCTACTTATATCAAGTCTGAGCATTATTTTCCAACTCACAGAGTTCTTCAGTGATGGAGCCCAGCCTCTTGATGGGTATTGGCACTCAGGTTGGGCTCCTGGGAATCTCACATGCCCACACCCCTCTCCCATGATGGGGGAGAATCTCCTCCCTGGACCCTCTCTGTGGAGGCATCAGAATCTCTAGAGCAGCAACAGGGCTGGAAGAGAAGCTTGGACTTCTCCAGAAACTACGTCTGCATGGCCAGTACATGTTTTCACTTCCCATGGGTGTTTATATGAGTGAAGGGCAGAAGTAGAGTATTAAGAGAATAAGCATCCTAAAAGCCTCCCTGAGTCACCAAAGTCCTCCACAGTCGCTATGACCTTTAACTCCTCAGCTCCCCTCACCCAGGAAAATTCCAGTCAAGTGGACTGAACCACACGAGTGGCCAAATGACTTCAGGGAAGTTTAAGCCGCTTTCAGATGCACTAGTTAATCATGTATTGCCAGTTATCCTCAAGCTCCCCAAGCCTTCCAGTCATCTCCAATAACTTCATAGAAACCATTGGTTGCTAATGATCACGGAGTCCGGGACTCCCTTGAAAATGCAGTGAAAGTTGTGTGATCCTGGACTGAAGCTTCAGGCCCTTCCTCAGAATATGCAGATGCATGCACAACTCTTCACCCAATGTCAGGGATCCTTTCCAAGGAAATTTACACCCAGACACATCATCATCCAACTGTGGAAAATCAAACACAAAGAAAAATCTTGAAAGCATCCAGAGAAAGCTAAACACATGACTTATACCAAAACAACAATTCAGATGATGGCAGATTTCTCATCAGGAACCACAGTGGCCAGAAAAAAAGTGGCACTTTTTTTTTTAAGTGAAAGTAAATTTATTAAGAAAGAAAAGGAATAGGCCAGGTGCAGTGGCTCATGCCTGTAATCCCAGCACTTTGGGAGGCCAAGGCAGACAGATTTCTTGAGGCCAGGAGTTCGACAGCAGCCTGGGTACCATGGGGAAACTTCGTCTCTACAAAAAATACAAAAATTAGCTGAGCATGGTGGGGCATGCCTGTAATCTCAGCCACTTGGGAGTGCTAATAGGCAGGGTATGATTAGTGTATGGCAGAGTTGCAGTGAGTCAAGATCTGTTCCCACTTGCAATCCAGCTCTGGGGCCTACACATCAGACTCTGTCTCATAAAAAAGAATGATAGATAAGAGGTCTGGTTGCTGCGGTTGGCTCAACGTAATCCATGCACTTTGGGATGGTCCTTGAGACAGGGGGATCTACGGGTCACGGAGATTCAAGACAGGCCTGGCTTAAACACGGTTGATAACCGTCTCTACTAAAAATACAAAAAACTAGCCATGGCGAGGTGCTGGGGGCGGCGAGTATAGTCTCCAAGGCTATTCAGTGGAGGCTGAGGGCGAGAGAATGTGGAGTGAGTATGGAGATAATGAGCCAGTGAACCTGGGAGGCGAGTCCTGTGTTAGATGAGGCTGTGTGTGTGAGATACGGGGAGCCAGCTGTGCACTCCCATGCTTTTCTGGCTGGTCGTCTCACGGAGCTGTAGTTGCTGTCTCTCGCGTAAGAGAAAGAGAAATAAAAATGAATAGTAAATAACAGAATAAGAGAAAAAGAAGAAAAGAGAAAAGAAAGAATAGATAGAAAGAGAGAGTTCTAAAGGAGAAAAACGAGAATGTGAAAGTTATGCTATAGTAGACTCATGATCTAGTGTGATATTGTATAGAAGTAGAAAGAAAAGAGGAAAGGTTTGGGGGTGAGTCTGAATGATGAAAGGGTACTGGAAGAAGGAGAATAGAAGTATGAGGAATAGAAGATATCAGGTAAGAGAGGATGGAAAGAAGAGTGGAAGAAGGTTCAGGGAGTAGAAGAAAAGAGAAGGAAGGAGAGGAAGGAGTAATGGAAGTAAGGATGAATGGAAATAGAGATAGATTATGTAGAGAGAGATAAATGATACATTATGAAGTAGAATGTGAATAGGCTGTAGGTGTGAGGCGTGTCGTAGGGATGTGAATTGTGGTGTGGTTGATACGATGTGAGCTAGAGCCGTGAGAGAGGCGATGAGGAGAGGAGAGGAGAGGAGAGGAAGAAAAGGAATAAAAGAATGGCTACTCTATAGGTAGAGCAATGGCATGGGCTGCTCAACTGAGTATATTTACAGTTACTTCTTGATTATATGCCAAACAAAGGGTGGATTATTCATGAGTTTTCCTGGAAAGGGGTGGGCAGTTCCTGGAACTGAGGGTTCCTCCCCATTTTAGACCATATGAGGTAACTGCTAGACGTTGCCATGGCATTTCTAAACTGTCATGGTGCTTGTGGGCGTATCTTTTTGCATGCTAATGTATTATAATTAGCACATAATGAGCAACGAGCATGACCAGAGGTCACTTTTGTTGCCATCTTGGTTTTGGTGGGGTTTGGCTGGCTTCTTTACCACATCCTGTTTCATCAGCAAAGTCTTTATGACCTGCATCTTGGTGGCATATTTTTTAAGTGCTGAAAGGCAAGAACGGTCAACCCAGAATTCTGAATCAAGTGAAAGCATTCTTTGGGTTTAGGAGTGAAGGCGAACACTGTGGTTAGCTCAATTTCACCTTGAATATCTCTTAAATCCCCTATGCACGCAGTGAATGTGGTTTTATATATAAAATGTTGTACAGCAGTAGCTGTGTGCATATAGAGTGTACAGAGATGTTCAGTACCCAACAGGACAAATCTGCAAAATACAGCTTCACCATTGAGCCATAGATGGAGCTGCCGCCTCAAATTAGAGCTCTCTTTCCACCTGTTTCTATAAAAATTTCGTGAATTAAATGTGTGTATGATGCAAGTCTACTGCAATTCCTTTACTAGAGAGAAGCTGCAAGAACCAGTGATCCTGTTTCTTTATATTCGTGCCCTCATCTAATTCCTTCCCCCTGAGTTGTGGGCTGCACCTAGTGACTCATTTCTAATGAATGAAGTACAGCAGAAAGTGATGGCTGTCACTTCTCAGATCGGGTCACAAAATGGCTGTTGCTTCTATTTTCAACTTCTCTCTCACTCTGTCTTGAATCACTTTCTGAGGGGAAACCTACCTGCCAGTAGCCAATGCCATCTGAGTGAGCTTGGGAGCAGAACAATCACCCCATACCCTCATCTCAAGTTGAGCTTTTGAATGACACTGCGGCCCCCGTCCAGTAGCTTGATTGCATCAGAGGGAAGAGACATGGCTAAGCTGAGCCCAGATTCTTGACTCAAAGAGACTATAAGATAACAAATATTTTATTGTTTTAAGCCACTACATTTTGGAGTAATTAGTCATACATCAATAAATAACTAAAACAGGTGGCCTCCTGGGACACAGAGAAGGATGGAGAAGGTTGAATATCAGAGAGCATATCGTAGGGACAAAAACACAGAGTCCCCGTCACAAGTTATCATGTGAGCCCAGAAACACAAGCATCTAACATCTCATCAATAATACGTTCCCACACACCACCAATACTTTTACCAAAAAAAGTCCTAATAGCTAATAGTTCAGCTTGCATTTTCTAAAACTGATTCCATATGGCTCTCCTTTGGTGGGAAAGGAAAAAGAAAAGTTGTCTCTGTCATTAACTTAATGTGATGTGTCAAATTTTATTTTATTTTATTTTATTTATTTTTTGGAGCAGGGTCTCACTCTGTCACCCAGGCTCGAGTGCAGTGGTGCAATCTCAGCTCACTGCAACTACTACCTCCCGGGTTGAAGCAATTCTCATGCCTCACCCTCCTGAGTAGCTGGGATTATAGGCACAAGCCACCATGCCCGGGTCATTTTTTTGTATTTTTAGTAGAGATAGGGTTTTACCATGTTGGCCAGGCCAGTCTCGAACTCTTGACCTCAAATGATCCACCCGCTGCAGTCTCCCAAAGTGCTGGGATTACAGGCGTGAGTCACCACGCCTGGCCGATGTGTCAAATTTTAGATGAGGACACAGAGAACAGGACAGAGGAGCTGAACTTTAATAATCATTCTCACATCAAATAGAGAAACCACATCATTACCATTTAAATGCTTGTCTCTTTCAAAATTCATGTTGAAATGTAATAGGCAATGTGGCAGTATAGAAAGCTGAAACCTTCAGGGGCGACTGGGTCATGTGGGTTCTGCTCTGATGAATGGATTAATTCATTCATGGATTAATGGGTTAATGTATTCATAGGTTATCATGAGAGTGGCATTAGTAGCTTAAAAGAAGAGGAAGAGAGACCTGAGCTAGCATGGCCCCTTGTCATGTGATGCCCTGTGCTTTAAAGACTGCAGAGAGTCCACACCAGCAAGAAGGCTCTCACGAGATGTGGCCCCTTAACCTTGGATTTCTCAGCCTCCGTGACTGTAAGAAATAAGTTCCTTTCCTTTATAAATTAAAGTTTCAGATATTATGTTATAAGCAACAATTAGAAAATCTTTAAATCCACCTAGGACCTGGCAGCCCACTCTGTGGCTTCAAAATGTCCTGCCTTTCTGAGCTAAACCACTGTATACCTTACATGTATCAATTTATGTCTTTGCCTATAATTTCTGTCTCCCTAAAATGTATAAAACTAAGTTATGACCTAACTGCTTGGGCACATGTTCTCAGGACTTCCTGAAGCTGTGTCATGGATCATGATCCTTAACTGTGGCAAAATGAAATTCTAAATTGATTGAGACCTGTCTTAGATACTTCTTGGTTTGCAGCTGCAACCAAAGGTCAGTCAGAGTTGCCTCTCATCTGAGGCTCAACTGGGGAAGGATCTACTTGGAAACCAGGGTGTTGGTGAGGGAGGAGACAACTCCTCTGTAAAGAAAAGTAAGAGAGATCAGACTGTTACTGTGTCTATGTAGAAAAGGAAGACATAAGAAATTCCATTTTGATCTGTACTAAGAAAATTGTTTTGCCTTGAGATGCTGTTAATCTGCAACTTTAGCCCCAACCCTGTGCTCACAGAAACATGTGCTGCATGGAATCAAGGTTTAAGGGCTGTGCAGGATGTGCCTTGTTAACAATATGTTTACAGGCAGTATGCTTGGTAAAAGTCATCGCCATTCTCCTTTCTCGATTAACCAGGGCACAATGCACTGCAGAAAGCCGCAGGGACCTCTGCCCAAGAAAGCCTGGTTATTGTCCAAGGTTTCTCCCCACTGAGACAGCCTGAGATATGGCCTCGTGGGAAGGGAAAGAACTGACCGTCCCCTAGTCCGACACCCATAAAGGGTCTATGCTGAGGAGGATTAGTAAAAGAGGAAGGCCTCTTGTGGTTGAGGTAAGAGGAAGGCCTCCATCTCCTGCATGCCCCTGGGAACAGAACGTCTCAGGGTAAAACCCCATTGTACATTCATTCTATTCTGAGATAAGAGAAAACTGCCCTGTGGCTGGAGGCGAGATATGCTGGTGGCAATGCTGCTCTGCTACTCTTTACTACACTGAGATGTTTGGGTGGAGAGAAGCATAAATCTAGCCCACATGCACATCCAGGCACAGTACCTTCCCATGAACTTATTTGTGATACAGATTCCTTTGCTCACATGTTTTCCTATTGACCTATTGACCCCACTATCACCCTGTCCTCCTGCAGCATTCCCCTTGCCAAGATAGTGAAAATAGTAATCAATAAATACTGAGGGAACTCAGAGACCAGGGCTGGTACAGGTCCTCTGTATACTGAGTGCTGGTCCCCTGGGCCCACTGTTCTTTCTCTATACTTTGTCTCTGTGCCTTATTTCTTTTCTCAGTCTCTCGTCCCACCTGACGAGAAATACCCACAGGTGTGGGGGGACTGGCCCCCTTCAGACAATAACCCAACCGCTTGGGCACACGTTCTCAGGAAGTCCTGAGGCTGTGTCATGGATCATGATCGTTAACCATGGCAAAATAAAATTCTAAATTGACTGAGACCTGTCTTAGATACTTTTTGGTTTGCAGCTGCAACCAAATGTCAGCCAGAGTTGCTGTCTCTTCTGAGGCTCAACTGGGGAAGGATCTGCTTGGAAACCAGGGTGTTGGTAAGCGAGGAGACCACCCCTCATATTGTCTTATGCCCAGTTTCTGCCTCTAAAGAAAGAAGAAGTAAAAACTAAAAGGCAGAAAGGAAATCCATAGGCAGACAGCCCAGCACCCCACACTGGGCCTGGTAGTTAAAGATCGACCCCTGACCTAACTGGTTATGTTACCTATAGATTGCAGACATTGTAGGGAAAAGCATTGTGAAAATCCCTGTCCATGACGGGCCCCTCATGGCGTTTCCCAGAATCCGGTTCCCATCTTTATCAAACTTAGAGTGACACTGATTAGCCCAATGCTTTTCTTTTTTACCTTTTGGACATATTTCAGACTCACCAGTTTTCTTTTTTTTTTTTTTGAGGCGGAGTCTTGCTCTGTCGCCCAGGCTGGAGTGCAGTGGCCGGATCTCAGCTCACTGCAAGCTCCGCCTCCCGGGTTTACGCCATTCTCCTGCCTCAGCCTCCGGAGTAGCTGGGACTACAGGCGCC
Source organism: Rhinopithecus bieti (assembly GCF_001698545.2). Taxonomy (NCBI): domain Eukaryota; kingdom Metazoa; phylum Chordata; class Mammalia; order Primates; family Cercopithecidae; genus Rhinopithecus; species Rhinopithecus bieti. The sequence goes on along the minus strand of NW_016820384.1, from coordinate 34,419 downwards.
CGCCACCTCGCCCGGCTAGTTTTTTTTTGTATTTTTAGTAGAGATGGGGTTTCACCGTGTTAGCCAGGATGGTCTCGATCTCCTGACCTCGTGATCCACCCGTCTTGGCCTCCCAAAGTGCTGGGATTACAGGCTTGAGCCACCGCGCCCGGCCAGTAATAAATTAATTTCAATCTTCCCTGTGAGACTATAAATTCCAAGTAGGCAAGAGTCATATCTATATTCTTTGATGCTGAATTTCCCCTACTTCAAGGTGTACAATAAATATTTGCTGAATGAATGTTTTCTATTTGATACTCACAACAACTGTAAGTGATAGCATGTTAGCAAATCTTAAATAATTTCTTAAGAAATTAACTCCATAAGGCAGACACAAAAAGCCCAACACACACTTACCATTATTAGGTATAAGCTCCATATCCCAAGGACTCATCTTTTCTGTATCTCCATTGTCCCAGCTTAAAGAAAGAAAACTCATTATATTAAAAAATCTAAATTACTGTATCACAATTTTAATAAAATCAATTATCAAAATAATTGCTTCTGTGTTTAAAAGAAGTCTCTTTCTCTCTTAATAGATGGAAAAAAAAAA
>NW_016820384.1:22587-33477 GCF_001698545.2 Rhinopithecus bieti | reverse complement strand
AAAAAAAAAAGAAAGAAAGAAAGAAAGAAAGAAAACCAGGGATATGATTATACTTCCCTCCAAAGACAGGAGTGAGGATTAAGTAAAATGGTGGGAGTCATGAGCTGTGAACAGTGCCTGGAATGTGATGAGCCTTCAATAAACCTCAGCCATGTGATGATGATGATTGTATTAGTTTGCTCCAGCTGCTATAACAAAATGCCACAGACTGGGGGGCTTAAACAACAAAAATTTATTTTCTCACAGTTCTGGAGGCTGGAAGTCCAAGATCAAGGTGGCAGCCAGTTTGATGTCCCATAGTGCCCCTCTCCAAGACTTGCAGAAGGCTACCTTCTCGCTGTGTCCTCACGTGACCTTTTCTCTGTGCTCATCCCTGGTGTCTCTTTCTCTTCTTATAAAGACACCAGTCTTATTGGATCAGGACCCCACTCTCATGATTTCATTTAATTTTATTGTGTCTGAAGAATCTATCTCCAAATATAGTCACATTGGAGGGTTAGGAGTACATATTAATTTGGGGAGCAGATAATAATTCAGTTGATGATTCTCATTCTCTCTCTCTTCATCTCTCTCTCTCTCTCCACTGCAGGACTGACAGACAGAGAATAGGAATATGCAGCTGAAATGTGGGCAACTCTCCTGTCAGCTGAAGAGGTAATACCAGGAAGGGTGTGAAGGACATCCTAGGTTTGGGAACAGAATGAGGTTCCTGGGCAGAGACTCCATAAGTGACTTCCTCCCTCCTGGATCCCTGGTCATTTGTCTGTGAGATGTTCCCCCCCTGTGGAGAGCTCCAGGAGCTGCTTTTCTCTCCGTTTGCCGACTGCCAGCACCCCATCTGCCCAGCTCATCTAATTCCTAGAAGCTGCCTAAACAAGCAGCCTATATTTCATAAACCTCTTGGGATCCATGCAAAAGAAACTCACTGAAGTAGTTCAGGAAAAACTAAAATGAACAGTTTCATATAAGGACCTATGAAATTTTTCAGCAATCCATAGGTGTGACAGTCAGCATTTCCTTTGTAACAAACTACCTCCCTAAAACTCAGTGGCCTGAAACAACAGCCATTTATTTAGCTTGGAATTTCATGGGTTATCTATTTTGGCTGGGCTCAGCTGTATAGTTCTGGTCTCTGTAGGGCTCACTCCTGCATCTGGGGTCAGTTGGCAGATTACCCAGGGTCTGTCTGGACTAGGATAGCCTCATAGCTGGGACAACTGGCCTCTCCTTCATGTTGTTTCTCATCCTCTAGCAGGGTGACCCCCAAGCTTGTTCACATGGCAGAGGCAGGATTCCAAGAGTAAGGGCAGAAATTGCAAGGCTCCTTAAGTCTCAAGCTCAAAAGGGACATGCCATCACTTCTGCCACAGAAAGGACTTCATTGGCCAAAGTCACATGACTGGCCAAATTCAAGGGATGGGGAAGTTGACACCACCTCTTACTAGGAAGGGAAAAATCTATGGCCATTTTCCCAAACTACCAAGAAATGTGGAAGTACACACGGCTCTCTCTGCCAGCCTCCTCCATCCACACACTTCACCCCCACCTCAAGCCCTTACAATTCCTTTCCTTCTGCACGTGGAATTCACAGTTCTCTGTCTCTCTCTGCAGATAGGCACTTTGTACTTCTCTATCCACGTGGGAAAAGACCCCATCCCATAGCTTCCAAGTCTACAACATCCAACATCCCTGTTCAAGGGGAACAACCCAACTTAACCAGACTCCCTTTGCCCTGTTTCTGAAACACTTCAAGAAAACATACAATGGGTTGACTTGGTGCCATCCTTGGTCCCATTGCTGTGACACGTTGTGCAAGCAAAGCATCAGAGGCTCAACTCTGTCTGTGGGAGCTCAGTGCTCAGAAAACAGGGGGGAGGTTTTACCTTGGAAATTGGCCGAACCCCAAAATATGTCTTTTACACATACTGCTTTTTTTTTTCTCTTTTCAAAAAGAACCAAAAAATAAATAAAAACACCACCACTTCTGAGTGGTTTCTCATGAAGCCTCTCTTCCTGAGAGTGGGAGAGGCATGTTTGCAAATAAGATCAACCTTTGAGCTTTGCACTGTTCGAGTTCAATACCTCTCCATATGAGGATGGCAGGCACAGGGCACACAAATATGGCTGAAACTCCTCTGGGGGATATATCTCACATTTGAGGAACATTCGGTGCTTCTGTGACCAACACAGAACCACCTAACATGGCATCTGCTTAGCAATAATAGTAGCAGAACTCAGTCCAAGTCTTGTCTGTTGAGTGCTCTCCATGTGCCATCCACTGACTATTCACCTTACATGATTAATATGTCATACTAGGTCAGGCACAGTGGCTCACACCTGTAATCCCACCATTTTGGGAGGCCGAGGCAGGTGGATCACCTGAGGTCAGGAGTTCAGACCAGCTTGGCCAACATAGTGAAACCCCGTCTCTACTTAAAATACAAAAATTGGCCGGACATGGGGGCACGTGCCTATAATCCCAGCTACCCAGGAGGCTGAGGCAGGAGAATAACTTGAACCCAGAAGGCAGAGGTTTCAGTGAGCCCAGATCATGGCCACTGCGCTCCAGCCTGGGTGAGGGAGTGACACTATCTCAAAAAAATAAAATAAAATAAGTAAGAGATGTTAGCCAGGCACAGTGATTCACGCCTGTAATCCCAGCATTTTGGGAGGCCAAGGCAGGCGGATCACCTGAGGTCAGGAATTCAAGACCAGCCTGACAACATGATGAAACCCTGCCCCTTGTTATCACAGGAGTGGGGATGTGGCTTGTGGGCTGCCTAATCTTGCCTAGAACTAAGTATACCTGCTGTTCTTTTGCTTCTGGCTTAACCCTTGGTTACCCTAATTCCCTATTCTCCTGCCTCAAGAGGTGGCCACAGCAGCCCTGGGCCTGCCCTCCTAGGGCTTATAGTAAAGTGAGGGAGGCAGACCTGTTCCCAGTGATGACCCAGAGTCATCACTCCCCTCTGGGAGGCCAGCAGGAGAGTCTTAATCGATACTGGAGGATCCAGGAGGGCTTCCTGGCAGGGGAAGGGTCAGCTGTACTAGAGAACACATTAAGATCATTAATAATAAGAGCAGTCAGATGGCCAGGCATGGTGCCTCACGCCTGTAATCCTAGCACTTTGGGAGGCCGAGGTGGGCGGATCACGAGGTCAGGAGATCGAGACCATCCTGGCTAACACAGTGAAACCCCGTCTCTACTAAAATACAAAAAAAAAAAAAAAAAAATTAGCCGGGCATGGTGGCAGGAGCCTGTAGTCCCAGCTATTCAGGAGGCTGAGCCAGGAGAATGGCGTGAACCCGGGAGGCAGAGCTTGCAGTGAGCCAAGATCATGCCATAGCACTGCAGCCTGGGTGTCAGAGCAAGACTCTGTCTCAAAAAAGAAAGAAAGAAAGAGAGAAAGAGAGAAAGAGCAGCCAGGTCTCTCTGGTTGGAATTGGTGTTTAGGAAAAACAAAATTTAAAAATTAAAAATTTTTTTGGCCGGGCGCAGTGGCTCACACCTGTAATTCTAGCACTTTGGGAGGCCGAGGCAGGTGGTTTGACTGAGTTCAGAAGTTCAAGACCAGCCTGGCCAACATGGCAAAGCCTTGTCTGCTAAAACTACAAAAAAATTAGCCAGACGTAGTGGTGCGTGCCTGTAATCCCAGCTACTTGGGAGACTGAGGCATGAGAATCGCTTGAATGCAGGAGGAAGAGGTTGCAGTGAACCAAGATTGCGCCACTGCACTTCAGCCTGGGCACCAGAGCGAGACTCAGCCAAAAGTAAAAAAAGTTTAAAAATTGTTTAAAGAGCAGCCAGGTGTCCATAGTGATATTTATCAGGCATTGCACCAAAGAGCTTTAATGCATTATTCTTAGACAGTACTCCCACCTCAGCCTGCCAAAGTGCTGAGATTTCAGGTCTGAGCCACTGTGCCATGCTATGCCCATTTTTCAGATGAAGAATCATAAACCCCAGGAGATATCAATAATAATTGCTGCCATTTGTTGACCAGCTAAATAAATAACTTTTTAAACCACATAATTTATTTCTTTTCTTTTTCTTTTTTTCTTCTGAGACAGGGTCTCAGTCTCTCGCCCAGATTGGAGTGCAGTGGCACAGCCTTGGTTCACCGCAACCTCCACCTCAAGTGATTCAGCCTCCCAAGTAGCTGGGATTCCAGGTGCACACCACTACCACCCAGCTAATTTTTGTGTTTTTAGTACAAACGGGGTTTCACCGTGTTGGCCAGGCTGGTCTTGAACTTCTGACCTCAAATGTGTGGGGGAAAGAAAGAGATCAGACTGTTACTCTGTCTATGTAGAAAAAGGAAGACATAAGACACTCCATTTTGATCTGTACTAAGAAAAATTCTTCCGCCTTGAGATGCTGTTAATCCGTAACCCTAGCCCCAACCCTGTGCTCGCAGAAACATGTTCTGTATTGATTCAAGTTTAATGGATTTAGGGCTGTGCAGGATGTGCTTTGTAAAAATGTGTTTGCAGGGAGTATGCTTGGTAAAAGCTGCCACCATTCTCCAGTCTCGAGTACCCAGGGACACAATGCACTGTGGAAGGCTGCAGGGACCTCTGCCCAAGAAAGCCTGGGTATTGTCCAAGGTTTCCCCCCACTGAGACAGCCTGAGATATGGCCTCGTGGGAAGGGAAAGACCTGACCGTCCCCCAGCCCGACACCCGTAAAGGGTTTGTGCTGAGGAGGATTAGTGAAAGAGGAAGGCCTCTTTTCAGTTGAGATAAGAGGAAGGCATCTGTCTCCTGCTCGTCCCTGGGAATGGAATATCTTGGTATAAAACCTGATCATACATTCTATTTACTGAGATAGGAGACTCAGTAATGACTGGAGGTGAGACATGCTGGCACCTTATGACTGGAGGTGAGACATGCTGGCAGCAATACTGCTCTTTACTGCACTGAGATGTTTGTGTAAAGTCAAACATAAATCTGGCCCACGTGCAAATCCAGGCACAGCACCTTTCCTTAAACTTATTTATGACACAGAGTCCTTTGCTCACATGCTTTCCTGCTGACCCCCTCCCCACCATTACCCTATAGTCCTGCCACATGCCCCTCGCCAAGATAGTAGGGAAAGTGATCAATAAATACTGAGGAAACTCAGAGACCAGTGCCAGTGCAGGTCCTCACTTGCTGAGCGCCGGTCCCCTAGGCCCGCTTTTCTTCCTCTATACTTTGTCTCTGTGCCTTCTTTCTTTTCTCAGTCTCTCGTCTCCACCTTGGGAGAAATACCCACAGGGGTGGAGGGGCAGGCCCCCTTCAAAATGATCCACCCACCTCAGCCTCCCAAAGTGCTGGGATTACAGGCGTGAGCCACCACGCCCAGCCACATATAACTTGTTTCTAAATAACTTATTTAACTAACACCACAAGTTTTCATGAGTTCCTATTTTGTGGATGAGAAAAAAGAGGCAAGAGAAGCGATACTGGTTGCTTAGGATTCCCAGTTACCAATTGGTGGAAGCAGAATTTGAACCAAGGGAGTGTCTGGAGCCCTCGTTCCCCATCTCCTCTTCTTGCTCTCCATGTCTTTCTCTCTTTCTCCCCCTGCTCCCAGGCCTCCTACATCACACCCTTCTGGACAAAGCTTCACATCTGACATTTACTTTTTTGGAGTGGACAGAGTCTCACTCTGTCACCCAGGCTGGAGTGCAGTGGCGCAATCATGGCTCACTACAGCCTCAAACTCCTGGGCTTGAGCGATCCTCCAGCCTCAGCCTCCCAAGTAGCTGTAGCTGGGACTATGGGCATGTGCCACCACACCTGGCTAATTTTTTTAATTTTTTGTAGAGATGCGGGGGGTGGGGGCATATCTGAAATTTTTAAACCTTCCCCAACTGCCATGAGCATTCCTGGGTAGAAGCCACTCCACGCCCTTACTTTGCTGGCATGGGTGCTGAACAGCAATTTGGCAATATCCTCTAGACCACAAATGTGCATGCCCTTTGGCCCAGGAAATCAGCTTCTGGGAATAAATATGACAGACACTGTCACATAGATAGGAAATGCCATGGACATGATGACCCAGGGAAGCACAGTTTGCAAGTACAAAAGGGCTGGAAACACCCAAAAAAGCCCATCCCCCGAAGACAGTTTCAAAAATGATGGTGCATTCATGTAATGGAATACTACACATTTGTGAATGAATGAATGAATGAATGAATGAATCAAGGAGGTAGCTCAATATATCTGCCTATGGGAAAATAACCAAGATATGTTGCTAAGTGAAAAACAGAAAGAGAACAATGCCACCATTGTATTTTTTAATGGGAGAGGGAAGAATAAGGAAATGGATTCATATTTGCTTAATTACACAAGCTTCTTGATGATCCTTTTGGATCCAGAAGTTTGAAAACCACAGCATCAAGAGGATGCCCAATGGGCGTTGTGGCCCACGCCTGTAATCTCAGGACTTCAGGAGGCTGAGGCGGGTGGATCACCTAAGCTCAGGAGTTCGAGACCAGCCTGGCCAACATGGTGAAACTCCGTCTCTACTAAAAAACACAAAAAAATTAGCTGGGTATGGTGGTGCAGGTCTGTAATCCCAGCTACTTGGAAGGCTGAGGCTCAAGAATCACTTGACCTGGGACGTGGAGGCTGCTGTGAGCTGAGATCACGCCACTGCACTCCAGCCTGGGAGACAGAGCGAGACTCTGTCTCAAAACAAACAAACTAACAAACACACAAAAAAATAGGATGCTCATTGGAGATCTCCATTCACTATTTTTTCAGATGATATTTCAGCACTTGAGTGAGGAAAATGTCTGGTCCAAACACTCAAGGAATTTAGACTCTTGACAGAGAAACACAGAAGCAAGCAGATATGCCCTGAACCAAACTTGCTTTCTCTTCTAAGCCTGCTTCTTCAGAGCAGCCTCTGACCCTCCAGGGCCCTGAGAGGAGGCCCTGGAGACAGGAACTGGGGAGCCCAGAGAGGTAGGGGAACCCCAGATGGTGATGACATCGTCCAGAGAAGGAACATAACAATGGCCACAGATTCCCAATTTGGAAATAACTCAGCANCCAGCTAAATAAATAACTTTTAAACCACATAATTTATTTCTTTTCTTTTCTTTTTTTCTTCTGAGACAGGGTCTCAGTCTCTCGCCCAGATTGGAGTGCAGTGGCACAGCCTTGGTTCACCGCAACCTCCACCTCAAGTGATTCAGCCTCCCAAGTAGCTGGGATTCCAGGTGCACACCACTACCACCCAGCTAATTTTGTGTTTTAGTACAAACGGGGTTTCACCGTGTTGGCCAGGCTGGTCTTGAACTTCTGACCTCAAATGTGTGGGGAAAGAAAGAGATCAGACTGTTACTCTGTCTATGTAGAAAAGGAAGACATAAGACACTCCATTTTGATCTGTACTAAGAAAATTCTTCCGCCTTGAGATGCTGTTAATCCGTAACCCTAGCCCCAACCCTGTGCTCGCAGAAACATGTTCTGTATTGATTCAAGTTTAATGGATTTAGGGCTGTGCAGGATGTGCTTTGTAAAATGTGTTTGCAGGGAGTATGCTTGGTAAAAGCTGCCACCATTCTCCAGTCTCGAGTACCCAGGGACACAATGCACTGTGGAAGGCTGCAGGGACCTCTGCCCAAGAAAGCCTGGGTATTGTCCAAGGTTTCCCCCCACTGAGACAGCCTGAGATATGGCCTCGTGGGAAGGGAAAGACCTGACCGTCCCCAGCCCGACACCCGTAAAGGGTTTGTGCTGAGGAGGATTAGTGAAAGAGGAAGGCCTCTTTTCAGTTGAGATAAGAGGAAGGCATCTGTCTCCTGCTCGTCCCTGGGAATGGAATATCTTGGTATAAAACCTGATCATACATTCTATTTACTGAGATAGGAGACTCAGTAATGACTGGAGGTGAGACATGCTGGCACCTTATGACTGGAGGTGAGACATGCTGGCAGCAATACTGCTCTTTACTGCACTGAGATGTTTGTGTAAAGTCAAACATAAATCTGGCCCACGTGCAAATCCAGGCACAGCACCTTTCCTTAAACTTATTTATGACACAGAGTCCTTTGCTCACATGCTTTCCTGCTGACCCCTCCCCACCATTACCCTATAGTCCTGCCACATGCCCCTCGCCAAGATAGTAGGGAAAGTGATCAATAAATACTGAGGAAACTCAGAGACCAGTGCCAGTGCAGGTCCTCACTTGCTGAGCGCCGGTCCCCTAGGCCCGCTTTTCTTCCTCTATACTTTGTCTCTGTGCCTTCTTTCTTTTCTCAGTCTCTCGTCTCCACCTTGGGAGAAATACCCACAGGGGTGGAGGGGCAGGCCCCTTCAAAATGATCCACCCACCTCAGCCTCCCAAAGTGCTGGGATTACAGGCGTGAGCCACCACGCCCAGCCACATATAACTTGTTTCTAAATAACTTATTTAACTAACACCACAAGTTTTCATGAGTTCCTATTTTGTGGATGAGAAAAAAGAGGCAAGAGAAGCGATACTGGTTGCTTAGGATTCCCAGTTACCAATTGGTGGAAGCAGAATTTGAACCAAGGGAGTCTCTGGAGCCCTCGTTCCCCATCTCCTCTTCTTGCTCTCCATGTGTTTCTTTCTTTCTCCCCTGCTCCCAGGCCTCCTACATCACACCCTTCTGGACAAAGCTTCACATCTGACATTTACTTTTTTGGGGTGGACAGAGTCTCACTCTGTCACCCAGGCTGGAGTACAGTGGCGCAATCATGGCTTACTGCAGCTTCAAACTCCGGGGCTTGAGACATCCTCCAGCCTCAGCCTCCCAAGTAGCTGGGACTACAGGCATGTGCCACCACGCCTGGATAATTTTTTTTTAATTTTTGTAGAGATGCGGGGGGTGGGGGCATATCTGAAAATTTTAAACCTTCCCTGACTGCCATGAGCATTCCTGGGAAGAAGCCACTCCACGCCCTTACTTTGCTGGCATGGGTGCTGGACAGCAATTTGGCAATATCCTCTAGACCACAAATGTGCATGCCCTTTGGCCCAGCAAATCAGCTTCTGGGAATAAATATGACAGATACTGTCACATACATGGGAAATGCCATGGACATGATGACCCAGGGAAGCACAGTTTGCAAGTACAAAAGGGCTGGAAACACCCAAGAAAGGCCATCCCTGGAAGACAGTTTCAAAAATGATGGTGCATTCATGTAATGGAATACTACACATTTGTGAATGAATGAATGAACGAATAAATGAATGAGGTAGCTCAATATATCTGCCTATGGGAAAATCACCAAGACATGTTGCTAAGCGAAAAACAGAGACAGAACAATGCTACCATTTTATTTTTTAATGGGAGGGGGAAGAATAAGGAAATGGATTCATATTTGCTTAATTATACAAGATTCTTGATGATCCTTTTGGATCCAGAAGTTTGAAAACCACAGCATCAAGAGGATGTCCATTGGGCGTGGTGGCTCACACCTATAATCCCAGCACTTTGGGAGGCTGAGGAAGGTGGATCACCTAAGCTCAGCCTGGCCAACATGGTGAAACCCCATCTCTACTGAAAACACAAAAAAATTAGCTGGGTATGGTGGTGCAGGCCTATAATCCCAGCTACTTGGGAGGCTGAGGCGCAAGAATCACTTGAGCCTAGGAGGCAGAGGCTGCTGTGAACTGAGATCACACCATTGCACTCCAGCCTGGGAGAAAGAGCGAGACTGTCTCAAAACAAACAAACTAACAAACACACAAAAAAATAGGATGCTCATTGGAGATCTCCATTCACTATTTTTTCAGATGATATTTCAGCACTTGAGTGAGGAAAATGTCTGGTCCAAACACTCAAGGAATTTAGACTCTTGACAGAGAAACACAGAAGCAAGCAGATATGCCCTGAACCAAACTTGCTTTCTCTTCTAAGCCTGCTTCTTCAGAGCAGCCTCTGACCCTCCAGGGCCCTGAGAGGAGGCCCTGGAGACAGGAACTGGGGAGCCCAGAGAGGTAGGGGAACCCCAGATGGTGATGGCATCGTCCAGAGAAGGAACATAACAATGGCCACAGATTCCCAATTTGGAAATAACTCAGCAGAACAAGAGTGACAGAAAATTCAGAGATTTCCAAGAGACCAGCCTCCATGTTTCCATAGAAATTCACCTACATACATCTGACCCCAAGCATCAGATATGTCATACACAAGCATCAGATCTAAGTTAGAGAGGGCACCCACGGACAGAAACCTCCAAGCCAGCCAAAAGCCAAAGGAGGGATTTTACAGAAAGATATAATAATGTGGGGCCCGGCACAGTGGCTCATGACTGCAACCCCAGCACTTTGGGAGGCTAAGGTGGGAGGATTGCTCTAGGCTAGGAATTCAAGACCAGCCTGAGTAACATAGCGAGACCCTGCCTTTACAATAAATTTAAAAACTAGCTGGGCGTGTTCACATATGCCCATGGCCCCAACTACCCAGGAGGCTGAGGTGGAGTTGAGCCCAGGCGGTGGAGGCTGCAATGAGCAATGATGGCGCCACTGCACTCCAGCCTCAGTGAAATAGTGAGACCCTGTCTAAAAAAAAAATAAATAAATAAAAAGGATATAAGGATGTCAGAGAACAGGGACCAGAGCTGTTAGTCGGCCTCATGGAGACCCTGGCCAGGACAGACACCTCTGGGGACCAGGAAGTCTCTCAGGTTCTAGCTCTTAGGATTTGGCTCTCTGAATCTCTCACCTCTCATTTCTCTCTCATCTCGCTCTGTCTATGCTGTGTCTCTATCTCTTTCAATCTTTGTCTCCCAGCCCTTATCTCTGAGTGTGTCTGTTTCTCTCTCTCTCTCCCTTTCTCCCTCCCTCTCGCTCTCTCCCTTCTTCCCTCCCTCCCTCCCTCCCTCTCTCTCTCTCCCTTCCTCCCTCCCCCCCCCCTCCCCCCC
>NW_016820384.1:18011-19749 GCF_001698545.2 Rhinopithecus bieti | reverse complement strand
ATATTTATTTTATTTATTTAAATTTATAAAATATTTATTTTATTATTTATTTTATTATTTATTTTATTTATTTTATTATTTATATATTTTGTGTGTGTATATATATACGTATATATATAGCATGTGTGTGTGCGTGTATGTGTGTGTGTGTGAGAGACAGAGACAGGGTCTTGCTCTGTTGCCCAGGCTGGAGTGCACTGGCACAATCCGAGCTCACTGCAACCTGGACTTCCCAGGCTCAAGCTATCCTCTCACTGTGGCTTCTGGAGTAGCTGGGATTATAGGTGCTCACCACCACACCTGGCTAACTTTTTCGTATTTTTGGTAGAGATAAGGTTTCGCTATGCTGCCCAGGCTGATTGCAGCCAAACACGGTGGCTCATGCCTGTAATCCCAACACTTTGGGAGGCTGAGGTGGGAGGATCACTTGAGTTTAGGAATTCAAAACCAGCCTGGGCAACATGGCAAGACCCCATCTCTACAAAAATAATTAACTAAATAAAAATTTAAAAATAGAAAAGAATACATAGGACTATGTTTATTAGCGTCAATAAGCGCTGACACATGTTGAGGACATACTGTGTGCTAGGGCCCTTAGCAGAAAGATTTTTATATAGGACCTAGGGGGTTAGAGGTCAGTCTCTGACCACCCAAGTTCAAATCCTACCTCTGCCACTAAACCTCTGTATGACTTGGAGGAAGCTTTACTCTGTGTCAGTTTCCCTGTCTATAAAATTATGTTAACAGTAGTGCTTGCCTCAGGGGGGCTATTTGAGGATTAAATGCCAAGATATATGTGAAGCACCCAGAATAGCCCCTGATCTGTGTCAGCACCCTGTGAGTGTGCACTGTTCTAAGTCTCATTTTACAAACTAGGAAAAAGAATCAGACAGGTTAAGTAACTGGCCTGAAGCCTCACTATAATTGCCTTCCTCTTGTGCCACAATCCCCCACATTCTTCCAGCCAGGACCTACCCGGAGTAATAATATAGCTTTTCATGGATTTGAAGACTCAGGATTTCTCCCCATTTTCTACATTGGGGATATTTTAACCCCTAATGGCAATTGTGCTATAAATGATGACAGTCATGGTATGTGAAAGCTATGACACCGGTGTGATGAAAAAGTTCTGGGCCAGGTGCGGTGGCTCACACCTGTAATCCCAGCACTTTGGGAGGCTGAAGCGGGAGCACTTGAGGTCAGGAGTTCAAGACCAGCCTGGCCAACGTGGTGAAACCTCATCTCTGCTAAAAATATATAAAAAATTAGCTGGGTGTGGTGGTGGGAGCCTGTCATCCCAGCTACACGGAAAGCTGAGGCAGGAGAACTGCTTGAACTCTGGAGGCAGAGCTTGCAATGAGCAGAGATTGTGCCACTGCACTCCACCTGGGCGACAGAGCGAGACTCTGTCTCAAAAAAAAAAAAAAAAAGGAAAAAGTCTGGAGCTATATAGTGGTGACAGTTGCACAACATCGTGAAATGTACATAGTGCCACTGAACTGTATGCTTTAAATGGCTTAAATGGTAAATTTAGTTTTTAACCACATATTTACCACAATTTTTAAAATCAATGATGTTGAGATTGAGGGAAATACGATAATAATAGAAGAAATATAGTAATAAATAGCCAAAGTGAAGGAGCACGGCCAAGTTGCAGACCATCCCGGACGCCCTTACCCTCCTCGCCTGCCTCGACCCCAACTAGTGCCCCAGTCCCCCCTCCCCCCACACCCCACCA
>NW_016820384.1:9878-14617 GCF_001698545.2 Rhinopithecus bieti | reverse complement strand
TTTTTTTTTTTTGTATTTTAGTAGAGACAGGGTTTCACCGTGTTAGCCAGGATGGTCTCGATCTCCTGACCTTGTGATCCGCCCATCTCGGCCTCCCAAAGTGCTGGGATTACAGGCTTGAGCCACCGCACCCGGCCTACAGTTTTTTGTAGAGAGAGTTTTGCTGTGTTGCCCAGGCTGGTGTCAAACTCCTAGGTTCAAGTGATCCTCCCGCCTCAGTCTCCCGAAGTGCTGAGATTATAGGCGTGAGCCACTGCACCTGGCCTCTTGTCCATTTTCTACACCGCCTTACCATTGTCTACACTGGCTCTTCTGGGCCGCAGACAGCACTATCCCCATTGTCTACACCAGCTATTTCGGCCATCAGCTGTGGGGTGTTTTCACTGTCTCCCATGGTGTCTACACTGGCTCCTATGACCACTGTCTACATAAACACCCCACTTTTTCTATACTGGTTCTCCTGGGCACTCTCTAAAGTGCCCCTTGACACTGTCTACACTAACTCCCTGGAGAACTATCTGCATTCACCTCCCACATTGTTATCGACCAGTTCCCCTAAGCCACAATCGACCGTCTCTGCCGGGTGCTGGCTGCATTGATCTTCTCACATTGTTTGTGCTGGCTCCCCTCAGCAGTGTCTGCAGAGTCCCCCAATGTAGTCTCCATGCTCCTCTGCCCAATGTTGTCTACACTGGCGCACTTACAGGCTATGGAGTCTCGCCCCACATCACCACACTGGCCTCCTTGTGTTCTGTCTGCACGGCCCCCTGACAGCATCTGTCCTGGTTCTCCTGCACAGCGTTACCTCCACCAGCTCCCTCACGGCGTCATCGACATTGACACCCACACATTTATCTCCACTGACAGCCCCAGGGACTCTCTAACTGGTGCTGTCTAACAGAAATAGCATGCAAGCTGCATACAGGATTTTAAATTCTCCAGCAGCCACCCCATTAAAAAAATTAAAAGAAAGAGGCCAGGCATGGTGGCTCACGCCAGCACTATGGGAGGCTGAGGCAGGTGGCTCACCTGAGGTCAGGCATTCAAGACCAGCCTGACCAATGTGGTAAAACTCCGTCTTTACTAAAAAATGCAAAAATTAGCCAGGCATGGTAACGGGTGTCTGTGATCCCAGCTACTGGCCAGGCTGAGGCAGGAGAATCACTTGAACCTGGGAGGCAGAGGTTGCAGTGAGCGAGATCGTGCCATTTTGCACTCTAGCCTGGGCAACAGAGCAAGACTCTGTCTCAAAAACAAAAAAAGAAGAAAAAGAGATGAAATTTATTTGTTTATTTATTTATCTATTTATTTATTTGAGACAGGGTCTTACTCTGTCACCCAGACTGGAGTGCAGTGGCACAGCTCACTGTAGCCTCAACCTCCTAGGCTTAAGTCATCCTCCCACCTCAGCCTCAGTCTCCTGAGTTAGCTGGGACTACAGGCGTGTGACACCACGCCCAGCTAATTTTGTGTGTGTGTGTGTGTGATGGAGTCTTGCTCTGTCACCCATGCTAGAGTGCAGTGGCGGGATATCAGCTCACTGCAGCCTCCGCCTCTCAGGTTCAAGCGATTCTCCTGCCTCAGCCTCCCAAGTAGCTGGGATTACAGGCCCTGGCTACAGTGCCTGGCTAATTTTTGTATTTGTAGTAGAGACGGGGTTTCACCATGTTGGCCAGGCTGGTCTCAAACTTCTGACCTCATGATCCACATACCTTGGCCTCCCAAAGTGCTGGGATTACTGATGTGAGCCACCACACCTGGCCTTTTTAAATTTTTTGTAGAGACAGGATATCCCTATGTTGCCCAGGCTGGTTTCGAACTCCTGGGCTCAACTGATCCTCCTGCCTCAACCTCCCAAGGTACTGGGATTACAGACATGAGCCACTGTGCCTGGCCAAAATTAATTTTAATAATTGCCTTTATTTACCCCAATATACCCAAATATTATTTCAAACTTGTAATTTTTTTTTAAATTATTCTTGAGATCTTTCCCATTTAGTTTGCCCTAGTAAAGCCTTTGAAATCTGCTGTGTATTTCAGCCTAGCTGTATTTCGAGTGCTCAGTGGTCACATGTGGCCAGTAAGTGCCACATTGGACAGCTAGACTAAGCTCCCACATCGTCTACACTGGCTCATCCAAATACTGTCTACACACACACACACACACAGGGCCTGTCTTAATTTCACCAGCTCCCAGGGACACATTCTATATGTGGGGGTGATCTCACCTCCACCACAGCATTTCAACACTGGCCTGACAATATAGCATCT
Organism: Rhinopithecus bieti; assembly: GCF_001698545.2. Classification (NCBI taxonomy): domain Eukaryota; kingdom Metazoa; phylum Chordata; class Mammalia; order Primates; family Cercopithecidae; genus Rhinopithecus; species Rhinopithecus bieti. The sequence goes on along the minus strand of NW_016820384.1, from coordinate 12,346 downwards.
GCTGTAATATCCCAACACCCTGCCTACACTGAGCCCATCAGTAATATCCACACAGGCTCTTCTAGGCATCATTCATACTGTTCCTCCCATCATTGTCTATACTGCCTACTCCCCTGCCAGGCAAGTGGTACACAGATTCCCTCAGGTACTGTCTATACTGGAGTCCCTCAACACTGTCACTGGGTCTGAGCGAGGAGGAGGAGATCTGCACTGACTCCTACCCCTCACCCCCCAAAAAACCCTGTCCCATTGGCCTGCCCCCTGAGGACGTTGAAATCAGATCTGGGATGGCTGAGCAGCAGCCTAGAGCAGGGTTATCCAGGACTTTTTCCCCCAGGACTTGTCGGAGCCTTGAATCCACTGCCGTGTGTTATGAGTGGTCATTGCCTATGAGTGAGAAAAGGAGGAGGCCTTTTCCTGCAGGACACCCAAGACATGCCTGGTCCAGGCTACCCAGGAAAGCTAGTGGAGAAAAGCAGGTCCTCAGAAGCCCTCTCCATGTGCCCACCGACCAAAGACTCCCAGGCTTCTGCTCTCTGCGGCACCCCATCTCCCTAGACTCCTCATAGGCCTCTCCAGCTCCTGCTGTTTTCCAAATATCCCCAGGCCTTTTCCTGCAGTGATGTGAATCCCACGTAGCCCTTGGCTCCCCAAAGGCTCCCTGTCTCTGAACCTCTGTGTCCATTTCCTGCAGACCCCCCAGAGGTATCCTTCTCTGGCTATGATAACAACTGGTACCTCAGCCAGAATGAGGCCACCCTGACCTGCGACGCTCGCAGCAACCCAGAGCCCACAGGCTACAACTGGAGCACGTGAGTCCTGGGTCTAAGGGAGGAGGGGCTGGGGGTGTGGATTTGTGGGTCTGAGGGAGGAGGGGCTGGGGGCCTGGACTCCTGGGACTGAGGGAGGAGGGACTGGGCCTGGACCCCTGGGTCTGAGGGAGGAGAGGCTGGGGGCCTGGACTCTTGGTATAAGAGAGCAGGGAGATTCAGAAAAGAAAAAAAGAGGAGGGAAGAGATGCCCAGTGGGGGCATCTCTGTTTTGCAGTTGAGGCGTTTAGCAGGTGGTTTAATCCTGGCTGGTGGATGCACCTGCTCTTTGGGGTGTGCCTGCTCTGTGCCCAGTACTTCCCCGGAATCCCACGTGACCCCATGCTGTGCAGTCAGCAGCTGTTGCCATGCCCAGGTTAAAGACCAGCCACGAGAGGGCAGAAGTGGCCCTTGAATCAGCGCCTGGCTCCAAAGCTGGTCCTCCGCCTCTTGGCCAAGCTTGTCTAACCTGCAGGCCGCATAATTTGTAAACTTTCTTAAAACATTATGAGATTTTTTTATTTTGCAAATTTTTTTTAGCTCATCAGTTATCGTTAGTGTTAGTGTATTTTATGTATGGCCCAAGACAGTTCTTCTTCTTCCAATGTGTCCCAGGGAAGCCAAAAGATTGGACACTCCCACTCTAGACTGTAACCACCTCACTGTCACCTTGTGTAACCTACTTGGTTATCTCTGGACGGAGCAAGTACACTCCCCATTGTCTAGATGAGAAAGTTGAGGCTCACAGCAATAAGATTTCCCCAGATTCATACTGAAGCTGGGGTCAAGAGCAGGGTAAGAAAAAGGCGAAGGGATAATACATAATTTTATAATACATAATTTACATAATTTTACTGAACCACCTTTTTTTTTTTTTCAAGAAGGGGCTCTGTCGCCGAGGCTGGAGTGCAGCGGTGTGATCATAGCTCACTGCAGCCTGGACCTCCCTGGGCTCAGGTGATCCTCCTGCCTCAGCCTCCTGAGTAGTTGGGACTACAGGCACACACTACCACACTCAGCTAATTTCGTTGTATTTTTTTGCAGAGACAGGGTTTCGCCACATTGCCCAGGATGGTCTCCAACTCCTGGGCTCAAGCAATCAACCCACCTCAGCCTCCCAAAGTGCTGGGATTGCAGGTGTGAGCCACCTCGCCCAGCCTTACATCTTTTTCCTTATTACAAAACTAACTTGTATCCACTGTAGAAATATCAACCAAATTAGTTATGAGCAAAAACAAGAAAGTAGCACCTATAGTGAAGTGTACCCAGCCACCTCCAGAAATACCCAGTGACCCCTTATTATGCATCTTTCTGTCTTTTTTCTCTCTGTTTCTAAACAAAGACTGGAATTATGCTATACATATAATTTTGAAACTTTTCCTGTATCTTGTGAATACCTTTCCTTGTCAAAGCACATAGATCCACACATAGATCCATTTTCCCCCACATTGTATTAAGAAGACTGTCAAACATACAGAAAAATCATAGGAATTTTCCAGTGAGCACTAAGATTCCACCACGTGGATTCCCCCACTAACATTTTACTGTGCTTGCTTTATCATGTTTCTGTGATTCCTTCGGTCCCTCTATTCATCCATCAATCATATTATACACTTCAGAGCACTCCCAGCTCCCCTGCTTTTTTTTTTTTTTTTTTTT
>NW_016820384.1:4031-9237 GCF_001698545.2 Rhinopithecus bieti | reverse complement strand
AAAAATTGGCCGGGTGTGGTGGCACGCACCTGTAGTCCCAGCTACTCAGGAGGCTGAGGTGGGGAGATTCTGTGCACCCAGGAGGTGGAGGTTGCAGTGAGCCAAGATGGCATCACTGCACTCCAGGCTGGGTGACAGAGTGAGACCCTGTCTCAAAAAAAAAAGAAAATAAAAGAGAGAGAGAAGGGAATGGGAAGGGTGATCGTCGCAGTTGAAATAGGGTGGCCAAGTGAGGTGTTACTAAGGTGACATCCCAGCAGAGGCCTGAAGGAGATGAGGGTGAGCTCTGCGGGTACCTGGGGGGAAAGCATTGGGGCAGAGGGAACAGCATGGGCAAACCCGTTTCTATCCATCAGTCCCTGCATAAGCAAACACACTGGACACCTAACTGGAGAGTTTGAGGACCAACAAGGAGGCCACTGTGGATGCAGAGGCTGAAGCAAAGGGGAGAGCAATGGAAAACGTGGGCAGAGGTAGCAGGGACCAGATCATGTGGGGCCTGTGACAGGAGAAGACTTCGGTTTAACTCTGAGCCAGGCTGAGCCCCCAGAGGGTACTGAGCTGAGGGATGGGAACTGACTTAGGGTTCACAGGCGACCTCTGGTGGCCGTGTGGGGAAAAGATGAGGGGGCGAGGGCAGAAACAGAGCCCAGTGTGGAGGCGGCTGCTGGGGGCCCGGATGCACCGCACCAGAGCAGGGAGGTGGGCCTGGAAGCCCTGAGGAGCGGTGGGATTCTGGATAGATCGTAAGGCGGGGCCGACAGGATTGGCTAATGGGTTGGGTGTGGGCGTCAGGGGAAGGGAAGAGTTGGGGGGCCTCCAGAGTTGCTCTCCACTTATGCCGTAGAGGGCGTGAGAGTTTCTGGCACGCAGTGAGTGCTCAATCACTGTCACTCTGGACCTGCAGCAGAGGCCACCTCCTCACCTTTCTGTCGCTCCCAGGACCATGGGTCCCCTGCCACCCTTCGCTGTGGCCCAGGGTGCCCAGCTCCTGATCCGTCCTGTGGGCAAACCAATCAACACAACTTTCATCTGCAACGTCACCAATGCCCTAGGAGCTCGCCAGGCAGAACTGACCGTCCAGGTCAAAGGTGAGGAACTCCCTGGGTCAGGAGAACAGGGACCAAAGGAAGAGGTCAAGGCAGGGTTCCCTCTCAGTGTTCTCTGGCTCCCATCCTTCTCCTAAGCCTTCTCACAAAAGGACCAGTGGGGCCAGTTGTACTCCCCTGTTAACTCCATACCTATACCACTGGTGCCGTTGTTCAGCTGCCTGAATACACTCCCTCCACACACACAGGTTGGGATAGATGTGAAATCCCTCTCAGGGACTCAGGCCTTTCCAAATGTATTAGGCAGACCTCTATCAATTGCAATTGACAGAAACACAACTCAAAGTAGTCTAAGCAAACAAACAACACAGGACTTTATTGAAAATTCACCTTTAGTTTATGGTTAGACCCGGGGGCTCCAACCATGTAACCTAGGAACTTTTATTTTATACATCCCTTGTCTCTGCTTTTTGTTATACTGGCTTTATTCTCAGGCAGCCTTTGAAGCAAGATGGCTCTCAGCAGCAACAGGCTCACATCCTACCAGAATAGCAACAGCAGGAGGAAAAAACACACCACTTTCAATAACTGTAGCCAAAGTCCCAAGGCTGGCTCTCATTGGCTCAGCTTAGGCCACAGCCCACCTATGGACCAATCATAGCAGCCAGGGAGAATGGAATGTTCTGATTGGCCAGGCCTGTGTCAAAGTCCCATTCTAGGAACCAGAGGGTGGGATCCAGTCCACCTAAATTAACTAGACTGAGGCAGGTGGAGTTGCGGCTCCCCAAGGAAATTCGAGATGCCATTTCAAGAATGAGAGATAAACCCCAAGAGTTTTCTTACCTAAATACCTGTTTCCTTCTCTTTCAGAGGGACCTCCCAGTGAGCCCTCAGGCATGTCCAGTAACGTCATCATCTTCCTGACTCTGGGAATCGTGATTCTTCTGACCCTCCTGGGGATCGGGCTTTATTTCTGTCGGTCCAGATATTCCTGTGAGTTCCTTTGGCACCATCATCTGTCTCCCTGGAGTGAGCATCACCAGAGCTCCCATAATTGAGCACCTACTACGTGCTGGGCTCTGTGCTGAGTCCTTCCCATGTGCTTCTCACTGAATCATCACCCCACTGCCATGAGGTTTCCCCCATTTGACCGATGAGGGTGCAGAGCCAGAGAGTTTCGTTCACTGGTTCATTGATTACATTTACAAATCTTATTTACAGAGTGGGAGAAGAGCATATAGGGCCTTAAGGCCATGGTAGGGACTTTGGAATTTAATTCAGGTGATGTGGGAGTCCCTGCCAGATGGATAGAGGGTGAAATAATGCCTAACCCCTCAGCCTTACTCCATCTGCCTTGTTCAGGAGTGACTCCTAGGAGAAGTTGGCAGGAACTGGCACCTCTGATCCTCAACTCTAAAAGGGTCTGATGCTGCCATACCTCGAGATTTGCACAGGCCGTTCCCCTGCCTGGAGCACCCTCCCATGGCTCCTTCTGGAGAAGTGCGCCAGCTAATTCTGTAATCAAAGGAGCGATACTTTGCTGAGCACCGTCTACGTGCCACTTTGTGTGTATAACCCCCTTGATTTTAATTTTTAATTTCTTTATTTTTTTATTATTTATTTTATTTTTGAGACAGGCTCTCACTCTGTTGCCCAGGCTGGAGTGCAGTGGTGCGATCTCGGCTCACTGTAGCCTCCACCTCCCAGGTTCAAGCGATTCTGGTGCCTCAGCCTCCTGAGTAGCTGGGATTAAACAGGCATGCACCACCGTGCAGAGCTAATTTTTCTATTTTTAGGAGAGACGGGGTTTTGCCATGTTGGCCAGGCTAGTCTCGAACTCCTGGCCTCATGTGATCCACCTGCCTCAGCCTCCCAAAGTGCTGGGATTACAGGCATGAGCCACCACACCTGGCCTATACAATCTCCTTGTATGCTCACAAGCACCCAGCAAAGTGGTTCTCCCATGAGCCCCATTTTACAGAGGAGGAAATATTTGCTTGACAGATGAAGTTACCTGCCAATGGTCAAACAGCTGGAAAGTGGTTGATGGAGAGAAGAAGCCAGATCTTTGACTACCAAGCTTTTCCCTCAACCACTAAACAAAGCTGCTCTGTCACATCCCGGACAGATGCTGCCTCTTCCAGGAAGCCCTCCCTGACCCCCAAGCATGGGCCAAGCATCCACTAGGCTCTCCCACCCCAGCCTTGCCCATTCTGGGTCATCACTGTGGGAGACTTGTCTGTCTTCCCCAGTGAACTGTGAGCCCCAAGAGAGCAGACCTGAGGCTGTCACTGTCATGACTATGTCCCCAGGATCACCTACCAGTGGGCTGGGCATAAAAGAGGCACTCGAGGAAGTGTTTGCTGCGTGATTCAATGTGTCAACTCCAGAGCCAGACTGCCTGTATCTGGGCCCTCGAGCTACTGCTTGATTAGTGATATCACCATAGGCAAATAGCTTAATCTGTATGACTCAGTTTCCTCATCTGTAAAATGGGGTGATGGTACCTAATAATACAGTAAAACACTTAACACAGCAGGTGCCACATTGTAAGCCACATACTGGGTATGTATTCACTATGATTGTTATTGCTATTATTACTATTATTGTTATTATTAACATAAACTGCACAAGAGCAGGCTTTTTTTTTTTTTTTTTTTTCTGAGACAAGATCTCACTCTGCTGCCCGGACTGGAGTAGTGCAGTTGTGTGAGCTTGGCTCACTGCAGCCTCAACCTCCCAGGCTCAGGTGATTCTAGCCTCTCGAGTAGCTGGGATTACAGGCATGTGCTCCCATGCCTGGCTAATTTTTTAATTTTTTTAGTAGAGATGGAGTTTTGCTGTGTTGCCCAAGCTGGTCTCAAACTCCTAGACTCCAGCAATCTGCCCACCTCAGCCTCCCAGAGTGCTGGAATTACAGGCGTGAGCCACCACGCCTGGCCAAGAACAGACATTTTTATCTCTTTTGTTCATAGCTGTGTCCCCAGCACCTAGAATGTACCTGGCACAAAATAGACATTTACCATTTGCTGAATAATAACTACTATTTGCTAAATAAACCCCTGTTGAATAGTCCAGGAAACTGAAACACAGAGAGGTTAAGTCACTTGTCCAAGTTCACACAGCTCCTAAAGGACAGAGATGGAATTTGAACCCATCCATCTGGTTCTAGAGCCCAGGCTCGATATTTATGGATATTTAATAACCAAGTGAATAACTGGATGACCAGATCCTTAACAGAGCACCCCCCGCCATCCCTGTCTCACACGTGTATACCATTAAGGGAAATGGCGCCCCTGTGTAATAGCAGAGGCAGAACTTGACATTTTCAGGGCCCTGACACCCAGGCATGTCTTCTTCCCATGCTTCCCAGCACTATACCTTCCTGACGACTTCCCGTCCTATTTCCCCAGGTAAGGAGTATGCCAGCGCCTCGGCTAATGGGGTAAGTGCAGTGTCGGAGCTAAGGAGGGTGTGGGGTCTGCACAGACTACAGACCAGACGTCTCCAGATGTCCACAAGAGCCTGGGTCTTTCCTCCTGGTGCCCCAAGCAGCATTTCCCAACCCTTCCTGCTGGGTAGAATCCGCTGTAGAGTTTGCTAAGACGCAGCCCCAGACAGTCTGGTCTGTGATAGGGCCAGGGAATCTGCATTTTAATATCCACCCTTTCCCGACCCCACCTCAGTTCCACCCATGGCCACACCTTGAGAAGCACTGCCCTGGCTTCCAGGGAGAGGGGAGGGGATGGGCCTGCTGTTCTTTGCACATTGGGCTTTGGTGGGAAGATGTTTGATTTTGTTCAAAAGAGCCCCGAGGCTAAAGTGTGAAAATCCTCTTCTAGTATATCTCCTATTCAGATGTGAGCAGAGAGGCCAGCTTTTGCCAGGATCCACAGACAGAGGGAACAAGGTGACACCGTCGGGACTGAGCAGGGAGAGAGACTGGAGCTGGCAAGGACATGGGCCTCCAGAGTTGGACCCCACCCCAATGGATGAAGACCCCCTCCAAAGAGACCAGCCTCCCTCCCTGTGCCAGACCCCAAAACGAGGGGGGCAGGTGCAAGTTCAGAGGTCTCCAAGACCACCCTCCGTTCATTTGCTAGAAGGACTCACTAGGCTCAGGAAAGCTGTTAGGCTCGCAGTTACAGTTTGTTACA
>NW_016820384.1:0-1386 GCF_001698545.2 Rhinopithecus bieti | reverse complement strand
GAGACGGGGGGATAACGAGGTCAGGAGATCGAGACCATCCTGGCTAACAAGGAGAAACCCCGTCTCTACTAAAAAAAGACAAAAAACTAGCCGGGCGAGGTGGCAGGCGCCTGTAGTCCCAGCTACTCGGGAGACTGAGGCAGGAGAATGGCGTAAACCCGGGAGGTGGAGCTTGCAGTGAGCCGAGATCCGGCCACTGCACTCCAGCCTGGGCGGCAGAGCGAGACTCTGTCTCAAAAAAAAAAAAAAAAAAAAAAAGCCAGACGTGGTCATGCATGCTTGTAATCCCAGCTACTCAGAAGGCTGAGGTGCGAAAATCCCTTGAACCTGGGAGGTGGAGGCTGCAGTAAGCCATGGTCGAGTCACTGCACTCCAGCCTGGGTGACAAGAGTGAGACTCTGTCTCCAAAAAAAAAAAAAGAACTGGATTGTCTGGTGCTACTCCGGGCACGGCATGCCGGGCCAAGTTCTGCTGCTTTGCTGTTTGTTCTGCTTTCCTCCACATATTGACATCACCCTCTGGTGCCAAGAGGGCTGCTGCATTCCGGGCATCACATCGAGACTCAGACCCAGAGAAGCTGCCCATCCCTACCTGGGTGAGCCTTTGTAGGAACGAGAAACCTCACCCAGCAGCGTCTTTTCTGGTCATTCACCAGCGCTGCCCACCGCTTAACCAATCCCTGGCCAAAAGAATGGGACCGCCTGGGAGGCTGGACCAATCAGGACCTGCCCTCTGGGGCTAGGGGAGGCCCGGATGAAGGCTGCAGGACAGGATGGAAGCCTAGACCTCTTTTACCAGCAGTGACTACCTCTGTCTGGGTGTTTGGAACATGTTTGGATTTTACTCTGTTTTAAGTACTGCCTAAAACTTCTGCAGTAAACCTTGACTCTTCTTTTATAATGCAAAAGGAATGGAAGTCGTTGTTTGAAAGGAGGAGGAAGAAAGAGAGAGAGAGGGAGGGAGGGAAGGAGGAAGGCGGGGAGGGAGACAGAAGAGAGAGTAGAATCCAGCCACCGGAAAATCCAGAATAGCTGGCTTTGCTTAATCCATGCCTGGAAATAACTGCTGGGTTTGCAACAACCTCTCTCCAGGAGACAGACCAAGGAAACTACAAAACTGCAGGAAGGACTGAATGGCCAGGCACGGTGGCTCACGCCTGTAATCCGCACACTTTGGGAGGCTGAGGTGGGTGGATCACCTGAGGTCAGGAGTTCAAGACCAGCCTGGCCAACATGGCGAAACCTCGTCTCTACTAGAAATACAAAATAAGCTGGGCGTGGTCGCGCGCGCCTATAGTGAAGACGTGTGTCCGGAACACTCAGAGACACACAAAGTGCTATGGATACGCCACACCCTGACCTAGCTGTCTCTTCCTGATGGACGTCA
>NW_016820383.1:0-520 GCF_001698545.2 Rhinopithecus bieti | reverse complement strand
TAGTTTGGTTTGAAATTGTTTTACATTCATTCATTCATTCATTTCTCTTAATTTTTTTTCCCGTTGAAAAAGAGTTTATTTAAGTGCAGAGATCAAGCAGAGTGGAGTACAAGACACACATTCTTTTTTTTGTTTTGTTTTGCTTTGTTTTTTGAGACGGAGTCTTGCTCTGTCACCCAGGCTGGAGTGCAGTGGCGCGATCTCAGCTCACTGCAACCTCCACCTCCCGGGTTCACACCATTCTCCTGCCTCAGCCTCCCGAGTAGCTGGCCGCCACCATGCTCGGCTAATTTTTTGTGTTCTTTAGTAGAGACGGGGTTTCACTGTGTTAGCCAGGATGGTCTCGATCTCCTGACCTTGTAATCCGCCCACCTTGGCCTCCTAAAGTGCTGGGATTACAGGCGTGAGCCACGGCGCCTGGCCACAAGACACACTTTCAAGTTGCCTTGGGGACTGCTCTGTAGAACGAAAAAGAAACTCAAGATTTTAAGGGGAAAAAAAAGTACAAATGAAGAGAAGT
>NW_016820382.1:0-2065 GCF_001698545.2 Rhinopithecus bieti | reverse complement strand
AGTGCTGGGATTACAGGCTTGAGCCACCGCGCCCGGCCTCGTCCTAAGTTTCATATACGTGTGTGTGTATATATATATATGAGATATATATTTAAAAGTATATATACTTTTTAAATTTAATAGAGACAGGGGTCTCACTATGTTGATCAGGCTGGTCTCGAATTCCTAGGCTCAAGAGATCCTCCCGCCTTGGCCTCCCAAGGTGCTGGGGTCACAGATGTGAGTTGCCACATCCGGCCTAGTTCCAAGTTTTGTGTTTGCCAAAGTTCCATTCAATAAACTAGAAAGACGGCGGGGAGTGGTGGCTTATGCCTGTAATCCCAGCACTATGGGAGGCCGAGGCAGACAGATCACCTGAGAGATCAGGAGTTTGAGATCAGCCTGGCCAACATGGTGAAACTCTGTCTCTACTAAAAATACAAAAGAATAAGCTGGGCGTGGTGTGCATGCCTGTAATCCCAGCTACTCCAGAGGCTGAGACAGGAGAACCACTTGAACCTGGGAGGTGGAGATTGCAGTGAGCTGGGATGGCACCCCTGCACTCCAGTCTGGGTGTCAGAGCGAGACTTCATCCCAAAATAAACAAAAAAACTAGAAAGGGAGTTAACCTGGGGACAATAAAGAGTGATGATTAAGAACACAAACCTTAGCTGGGCGCACTGGCTCATGCCTGTAATCCCAATACTTTGGGAGGCCAACGCGGGTGGATCACTTGAGGCCAGGACTTAAGAGACCAGCCTGGCCAACATGGTGAAACCCATATCTACAAAAAATACAAAAAAAGCCAGCTGTGGTGGTGCGTGCCTGTAGTCCCACCTACTAGGGAGGCTGAGGTGGGAGGTGGCTTGAGCCCAGGAGGCAGAGGCTGCAGTGAGCCAAGATTGCACCACTGCAGTCCGGCCTGGGTAACAGAGCCAGACCTTGTCTCAAAAAAAAAAAAAAAAAAAAAAAAAAAAAGACACAAACCCTGGAACCAGACTGAGTGACTTAATCTTTCTGAGCCTTAAGTTTCTCTGCCCACAAAATGAGGATGATGATAAAAGCATCCACCTAATTGAGCTTTTATGAGGATTAAGTGAGTTAACACATGTAGAGTGCTTGGAACAGTTCATATTACATAGTAAGAGGCCAGTAAACACTGGCTTTCTGTGTTGTTGCTACTGGGTGCAGTGGAAGATTGCATAGACAGAAAAAGTCGAAAGCCAGGCCCAAAGGGAAGGAGACAGGCAGGTGGCTGAGCAAGAAGGGCAGCCGTGGCAGGAGGGCCTCCTCCCTGACTGGCACTGCCTACTGAAAGTGCTGCTGAAGCAGGTTTGGAGTGGGAGGAGGTAGGGTGGGGACAAAACTCAAGGCTGACCAAGAGGGCGAACAGGATGTGCCATGCCCTCTCCAGCCGCCAGGTGGCAACAACACATGGGTCTGCAGCTTGTTTTGCCTCTAACGACCTACCCTGGACATGGCTCACACCCAGCCCACACAAACATGTCACCTTCCAGCCTCACCCAGGTGTGTACCTAAGCCTGCTGACCTTCCAGTGCTTCTATTGGCCCGGGAGCCACCAACAGGCCCTGCTCACTAGACACCAGTGCAGGGCGCAGCTGGGAAGCACACCTGAGGTTTCTTGCCTTACACCAAATTTCTCCAGAGCCGCATACTCCATGTCTGTCTGCATACCTCTTCCCTCCCACCAATTCCTGGAATCCCAGAGGCTGCAGGAGTTGCTGCAGAGCTCAGGGAAAGGTGCATGTCTAGGCACTGTCACTGAAGTAGGTGAATGTGCCAGGTGAACCTTGGAATCAGCCGCAAAAAGGGGAAAGCAGTGGTGGGCCCCTGGCTCCAGGGACAGGGCAAGGACACTTTGGTGCCTAAGTCAGGCATTTATGGCCGAAGAGGCATCAGTGGAGGCACCAGCTGGCAGTCCCACTTCTCTTGCCCACTTACCACTTCTCAAGTCATGGCCTGGCCTTCAGGGAGGGAAGTTTCCTCAAAACTCAGAAGGAACTGAATTGGTTCTGATTACCAGAGTTAAAGACTGCAAAAAAAAAAAAGGGAGGCCTTGGCCGGG
>NW_016820381.1:0-1414 GCF_001698545.2 Rhinopithecus bieti | reverse complement strand
TAATAATAATAATAATAATAAAATAAATATATATACATGTGAAAAAAGAGAAAAGAAAAGAGAAAGACCAGTGTGGGTAGAAAGGAGTGAGTGACAGAATCGGAGAGTGACAGAATCGTACAGAATCGGACAGGACCCTCCTGTAGGGCCTTGAATCCTGTGGCTTTGGCTTTTACATCATGTGAACTGGGAAGCACTTGGAGGGTTTTGAACAGTAGGGAGACAAGATTTGCTTTATAGTCAGGCTCACTGGCTTCTGAGTTGAGTACAGGGGTTGATGAAGTGAGGCCAACTGGGAAGTGATTATAGCAATCTGTGTAAGAGATGATGGCTTGATAGAGAAGGCGAGGAAAAGATTCTGGATATATTTTGATGGTAGGGCCAACAGGATTTCCTGATAATTGGATGAAGGGGCTAGAGAATGAGAAGGGTTGGGGACTATAATTCAAGGTCCTTGGCCTGAGCAGCTAGAAGAATGTATTAGGTTGAACCAAATGAAATTACCAATATTTGATAGTTCTTAACCTTAAAAAGCAATTTCATATATTTCAACTTGATAGTTGTCATTGACTGAGATGGGGAAAAGTAAGTGAGGAAGAGGTGAGGAGGTGGTATCAGAAATTTATTTTTGGACATGAGATGTCGCACAGGCAGCTATGTATATGCCTCTAGGTTCAGGGGTGTCTTAGTCTTTTTTCTGTTGCTATAACAGAATAACACAGAGCACTCACAACCTAATCACCTCTTAAAAAAGAAAAGAGAGCTGGGTGCGGTGGCTCACGTCTGTAATCCCACCACTCTGGGAGGCTCAGGCAGGTGGATCACCTCAGGTGGGGAGTTTGAGACCAGTCTGACCAACATGGAGAAACCCTGCCTCTACTAAAAATACAGAATTAGCTGGGCATGGTGGCACATGCCTGTCATCTCAGCTATTCGGGAGGCTGAGGCAGGAGAATTGCTTGAACTCAGGAGGCAGAGGTTTCTGTGAGCTGAGATTGAGATCGTGTCACTGCATTTCAGCCTGGGCAATAAAAGCAAAATTCCGTCTCAAAAAATAAATAAATAGTTGCCGGGTGTGGTGGTTCACGCCTGTAATCCCAGCAGTTTGGGAGGCTGAGGCAGGTGGATCCCCTGAGGTCGGGAGTTCGAGACCAGCCTGACCAACATGGAAAAAACCCATCTCTACTAAAAATACAAAATTAGCTGGGTGTGGTGGCACATTCCTATAATCCCAGCTACTCGGGAGGCTGAGGCAGGAGAATCGCTTGAACCTGGGAAGCAGAGGTTGCGGTGAGCTGAGATCGCACCATTGCACTCTAGCCTGGGCAACAAAAGTGAAATTCTGTCTCAAAAAGAAAGGAAAGAAAGAAAGAAAGAAAGAAAGAAAGAAAGAAAGAAAGAAAGAAAGAAAGAA
>NW_016820380.1:0-1072 GCF_001698545.2 Rhinopithecus bieti | reverse complement strand
GGCACATGTGTACATATGTAACAAACCTGCACATTGCGTACATGTACCCTAGAACTTAAAGTATGATAATAATAAAAAGAAAAAACACCATTTTATATCCAGAACTTGATCATCCTTGGATTTTAGTATTTGCAGAAGGTCTCAGAGCTAATCTCTCATGAATACTGAGGACAGCTGTACTGGTATGTGCCACAACATGGATAAAACATAAAAATATTATGTCTAAGTTAAAGAAGCCAGGTGTAAGAGATCACATATCCATACACATTAATGTCCAGAGAAAAATCTATAGACACAGAAAGTAACATTAGTGGTTTCCTGTCGGGGAGAGAAAGGAAATGGAGAAAGGAAATGGAGAAAAGACAGGAGTGACTAGTAATGGGTATGAAGTTTCTTTTTAGGGTGATGGAACTGTTCTAAAACTGATTATGATGTTGGTTGCACAACTTCATGAATATACTAAAGTCCACTGAACTATACTTTTTTTTTTTTTTTTTTGAGACAGGGTCTCCCTCTCCCAGTCATTCAGGCTAGGGTACACTGGCATGATCTGGGCTCACTGCAACCTCTGCCTCCCAAGTAGCCGGGGACTACAGGCACGCGCCACCATGCCTGGCTAATTTTTTGTTTTTTTTTGTGGAGACGGGATTTTGCCATGTTGTCCAGGGCTGGTCTCGAACTCCTGGACTCAAGTGATCTGCCTGCTTTAGCTTCCCAAAGTGCTGGGGATTATAGGTATGAGCCAACGCATTTGGCCTGAACTTACACACTTTTAAGAAAGTATAAATTGGCCGGGCGCGGTGGCTCACGCCTGTAATCCCAACACTTCAGGTGATCAAGGCAGGCAGATCATGTGGTCAGGAGATTGAGATCATCCTGGCTAATACGGTGAAACCCCATCTCTACTAAAAATACAAAAAAATTGGCTAGGTGTGGTGGCATGCGCCTGTAATCCCAGGTACTCAGGAGGCTGAGACAGGAGAATCACCTGAACCTGGGAGGCGGAGGTTGCAGTGAGTTGAGAGCGCCGCTGTACTCCAGCCTGGGTGACTGAGTGAGACTCCATCTCAAA
>NW_016820378.1:0-1070 GCF_001698545.2 Rhinopithecus bieti | reverse complement strand
CCCTCAGTCCCTTCTCTTTAGGAAGCATTTACCCCTCCTGGCCTCATATAAATTGTGCAATGAACTGAAATTAGATAGATTTGAAAGCTGTTTTTTTGTTTTGTTTTGTTTTTTTCGCACTGAAAAGTACCATACAGATATTAGGGACAGTTAAAATAATTATCATTCAGTGCCTCGTTTCCCAAAACCATGCCAGTTACTGTTTATCGCCATGCCTATCTTCACCCCATCAGAGCAAACCTAATGCTGCCAAAGGAGAAAAAGTGAAATGGGAGGAAAAAAGGGAGGCATGGAAAGCTGAGCTGAGTTATTCGTGTGTTTATTGTGCAAGAGTTTATAATCAAAGCATTTTTCCTTCCCCTGCATGCCACAGTTGGTCTTTGCAGCCAAATTTCTTTGATAACATCAAACGGTGTATCAGATCATTTGTACACATTATTCTGACAGTAAATTCCTCAGCTTCTGATTTAAGAATGGTTTGAGGAAAAGTCAAGTTCTTTTCTGCTTCACCTTAGGAGAGGGAAAGAAGAGAACAAGCACCGAACAATGCCAGGCAAGATGCAAAAGTCATTGTATATCATTTCTCCTGGCATTCATGTTTGACAGATGAGGACACTGAGGCTCCAAGAGAAAAGAATCCTTCAGGCCTTTGACAGGTGCCAGGCAGGGCTCAGGGAAGAACTGCAAAGCTCATTCCTAACCCCTGCATGGAGAGATCATGGGCAGCCCTGGCTCCTTTTTGTCAGAGTTGAAACAGAAGAATGTAGGAGAGAAAGAGAAAATAACTTTTCCCTTTACAGACTCTGCCTCTGATAAAGGTTTCTTATGTCTTTATACACATGCATACGTACACACACACACACTCACATATGTATACACACAAAACCACATGTACATATACATGCCTGTGTGCACGCATGTATTCACACATGTGCACACACACACGAGACACACATGTGCACATATATACATACATATATACCTAACATATGCACACATGTATGCACACATGCACAGAAGCATGCAGGCACATGCACACATGCATGTACATATACACACTCACACACTCT
>NW_016820377.1:64376-68736 GCF_001698545.2 Rhinopithecus bieti | reverse complement strand
AACAAATTAGGATGACATCAGATGTCTCAAGCCAGGTGCAGCAGTGCATGCCTATAATCTCAGCTGCTCAGGAGGCTGAGGTGGGAGGATTGCTTGAGCCTAGGAATTTGAGACCAGCCTGAGTAACATAACAAGACCCTGTCTCAAAAAAAGAAAAAACAAAGAAATGGCCAGGAGCAGAGAGGCTCACGCCTGTAATCCCAGCACTTTGGGAGGCTGAGGCGGGCGGACCACAAGGTCAGGAGATCAAGACCATCCTGGCTAACACGGTGAAACCCCGTCTTTACTAAAAAATACAAAAACATTAGCCAGGCATGGTGGCAGGCGCCTACAGTCCCAGCTACTCGGGAGGCTGAGGCAGGAGAATGGCGTAAACCAGGGAGGTGGAGCTTGCAGTGAGCTGATATCGCACCACTGCACTCCAGCCTGGCAACAGAGCAAGACTCTGTCACAAAAAAAAAAAAAAATAGAATGACATCTTAGAAACAACATAATTGAGAAGACCATGAAACAATGCTTTTGAGGTACTGAAAGACAAAACCTACCAACTTAAATTCTATATGTAGCAAAAATACCTTTCAAAGATGGCAGCAAAAAAAAAAAAAATACATTCAGACATACAAAAGCTGAATTAATTAACTGCCCAATAGACTCACAATGCAAAAAATGTTAAAGAAAGTTCTTCAGGCAGAAAGAAAATGATACCTTATAGAAGTCTGGAGCCACACAGAGGAATGAAGAGTACCAGAAATGGTAACTATGTGAGTATATAATTATTTTCTATTATTTAAATCTCTTTAAAAGAGGACTTAAAGTATAAACAAAAATAACAACAATGTATTATAAGGTTTATAAAATCTGTAAGTAAAATTTATGACACTAGCATGAAGCCAGGAGGAGGAAGTTAAACATTTATACTATAAACTCTAAAGCAACTACTAAGATAATAAAACAATGAGGTATAGCTAATAAATCAAGGAAGAAAAAAGAACGGAATCATTAAAAAAAAACAGTAATCCAAAAGAAGGCAGAAAAAGGGAGAAAAGGGAACAAAGCATACATGGAACAAATACAAAACAAATAGCAAGATGATAGACTCAAACCTAGCCGTACTGATAATAACATTAAAAGCAAATGGATCCAAACATCAATTAAAAGGTAGAGACTGTCAAATTGGATAAAAAAGCAAGAACCAACTATATGCTGCCTATGATAAATGCACTTTAAACATAAACACACAAATACATAAAAAGTAAAAGGATGAAAAAGATATACCATAAACTAGTCCAAAAAAGTTGCAGTAGCTATATTTATATTAGACAAAATGCATTTCAGAACAAAGAATATAAGGAAGTTCATTTCATAATGATGGTGGGGTCCGTTAATGAAGAGGACATGACAATCCTAAAGGTCTATGCACCTAGCATGAAAGGTTCAAAATCAATTAAATAAAAACTGATAGAACTACAAGAAATAAAAGACAAACCCACAATTATCATTGGGGACTCCAATAGTCCTGTCTTAATAATTGATAGAACAAGTAGGCATAAAGTCAGCCTGGATATAGTAGACATGAACAACACTATCAACCAACTTAACTTGGTTGACATTTATAGCAGACTGTACTCAACAACAGCAAAACTTATTCTTCTCAAGTGCACATGAAACATATTACCAATACAGACCATATTCTGGACCATGAAACAAGTTTTGATGTATTTTAACATATTCAAGTCATATAAAGAACATTCCTTTACCATAATGTAATTAAATTAGAAGTCAATAGCAGAAAGATCTCTGGGAAATGTCCAAATATGTGGAATTTAAATAACACAGTTCTAAGTAACACAAAAATCACAAACTTTTTTGGATAATAAGCAAAAGGAAACAATAAAGATAAAGCAGAAACCAATGAATTAGAAAACAGAAAATAGAGAAAATCAATTAAACCAAAATGTGGTTCTTTGAGATGATCAATACAATTGATAAATCTTTAGCCAGATGATCAAGGGGAAAAAGGCACAAACTATTAATATCAGGAATGACAAAAGTAGTATCATATTGTGTTAGTCTTCCAACTTGGTTCCTTTTTCAGAGTTGCTTTGACTACATTCTGACTACTATGCATTTCCTTATTTTAGAATCAACAATTTATACAAAATGATAAGAGGATATTAACAACCTTACAAAAATTAATTTGACAAATTACATGAAATGAAGAACTTTCTTTAAAATACTAATTACCAATCCTCACAAAAGAAGAAATATAATATGAATAGCCCTATATATATTTTAAAAATTGAAACTGTAGTCTTAAACCTTCCCACAAATAAAACTTACTGGTAAATTCTAAAATTTAAGAAATGATACCAATTGTACACAGACTCTTCCAAAAATAGGAAACACTTCTCAACCCATTCTATGAGGTCAGCATTACCCCGATACCAAAGATAAAGACATTAAACAAAAAAAAACTTCAGACCAATATCCTTATGTAGATGCAAAAATTCTAAGCAAAAATTTATCAAATTACATCTGCGGTAGGCTGAATAATGCCTCCCATCCTCAAAGATCTACAGGTCCTAATCTCCAAAACTTTTGAATATGTTACTTTACACGGTTAAAGGAACTTTCCAGATGTGATTAACTTAAGGATATTGAGATGTGGAGATTATCCTAGATGATACCAACACATCCAAAGTAATCACGAGAGTCCTTATAAGTGAGAGGCAGAAGATCAAAGTCAGAGAAGATATAAGGATTGGAAGAGAGGTTCAGAAAAGAGTAAAGATACTATACTGTTGGCCGGGCGTGGTGGCTCACGCCTATAATCCCAGCACTTTGGGAGGCTGAGGCAGGCGGATCACGAGGTCAGGAATTCGAGACAAGCCTGGCCAACATGGTGAAACCCAGTCTCTACCAAAAATACAAAAAATTAGCCGGGCATGGTGGTGCATGCCTCCAATCCCAGCTACTTGGGAGGCCGAGGCAGGAGAATTGCTAGAACCCAGGAGGCAGAGGTTGCAGTGAGCGGAGATCACGCCACTGCACTCCAGCCTGGGCAACAGTGTGAGACTCCGTCTCAAAAAAAAAAAAAAAAAGGATACTACATTGTTATTTTGAAGATGAGGAAAGAAGCCATTATTCTAGGAATCTAAGCAGCCTCTAGAAGCTGAAAAAGGCAAGGAAATGGATTCTCCCCTAGAGTCTCTGGAGAGAGTGTAACCCTGACAACACCAATTTTGGCCCAGTGAAACGCATTTGGGACCTCTCACCTCTAGAAGTGTAGTATAATAGATTTGTGTTGTTTTAAGCCACGAAGTCTGTGCTAAGTTTTTACACCAGCAATAGAAACTAATATAGCTTCCAACAGTATATTAAAAGAATAGGCCGGGTGCAATGGCTCACGCCTGTAATCCCAGCACTTTGGGAGCCCAAGGAGGGTGGATCACAAGGTCAGGAGTTCGAGACCAGCCTAGCCAACATGGTGAAACCCCGTCTCTACTAAAAATACAAAATTAGCCGGGTGTGGCGACACTCACCTGTAGTCCCAGCTACTCGGGAGGCTGAGGCAGGAGAATCACTTGAACCCAGGAGGCAGAGGTTGCAGTGAGCCAAGACCACGCCACCGCACTCCAGCCTGGGTGACAGAGTGAGACTCCATCTCACAAAAAAGAAAAAAAAAAAAAGAATACATCATGACAAAGTGAGGTTTATCACAGGAATGCAGGATTGGTTTATCATAAGAAAATCAATCAATATAATTTATTAAAACTACGTTAAAAACAAACCACAAAAGAAAAACCAAGTAATCATCTCAATAGATGCATAAAACATTTAAGAAAATCTAACATCCATTCCTAAAACAAACCCTTAGCACCTCATACTAGTACAGGGCAATACAAAAATCTAACATACTTAATGGTTAAAGGCAGAAAGAATACTTTCCCCCAAAGTCAGAAACAAGACAGGGATGCCTGTGCTTACCATTCCTTTTTGTTTTTTTTTTTTTTGAGATGGAATTTTGCTCTTGTTGCCCAGGCTAGAGTACAATGGCGCGATCTCGGCTCACTGCAACCTCTGCCTTCCGGGTTCAAGTGATTCTCCTGCCTCAGCCTCCTGAGTTGCCAGGATTACAGGCATGTGCCACCACACCCGGCTAATTTTATATTTTTAGTAGAGACGGGGTTTCTCCATGTTGGTCAGACTGGTCTCAAACTCCCGACCTCAGGTGATCAGCCCATCTCAGCCTCCCAAAGTGCTGGGATTACAGGCATGAGCCACTGCACCCAGCCACCACTCTTAATCAATGTAGTACTGGAAGTCCCAGTGACTAAAATAAGACAAAAAAAAAAAAAAA
>NW_016820377.1:56825-60787 GCF_001698545.2 Rhinopithecus bieti | reverse complement strand
AAAAAAAAAAAAAAAAGACAAAAATATAAGAACAAAGAAAAAAGCCAGGCACAGTGGCTCACTCTTGTAATCCCAGCACTTTGGTAGGCCGAGGCAGGCGTATCATAAGGTCAGCAGTTTGAGACCAGCCTGCCCAACACAGTGAGGCCATCTCTAGTAAAAATACAAAAATTGGCCGCACGTGGTGGCTCACGCCTGTAATCCCAGCACTTTGGGAGGCCGAGGCAGGCAGATCATGAGGTCAGGAGATCGAGACCATGGTGAAACCCCGTCTCTACTAAAAATACAAAAAAATTAGCTGGGCGTGGTGGCGGGCACCTGTAATCCCAGCTACTCAGGAGGCTGAGGCAGGAGAATGGCGTGAACCTGGGAGGCAGAGCTTGCAGTGAGCCCAGATCACGCCACTGCGCTCCAGCCTGGGCAACAAAGTGAGACTCCATCTTAAAAAAAAAAAAAAATACAAAAATTAGGCGTGGTGCTGTAATCCCAGCTACTCCAGAGGCTGAGGCAGGAGAACCGTTTGAACCCTGGAGGCGGAGGTTGTAGTGAGCCGAGATCACGCCACTGCACTCCAGCCTGGACAACAGAGCTAGACTCTGTCTCAAAAGAAAAAAAAAAGAACAAAGAAAAAAACCAGTGACTGCCAGGGTTTGGGTGTAGGGGACTGGTTTTGAAAAACTACAAAGTAGCAGGCATGAATTTGGTAGGGCGAGGCTAAGAGGACTGTTCTGTACCTTGATTGCACTGGCGGTTACACAATTCTACACATTTATCAGAGCTTTATAGAACTGTACAGCAGAGTGAATTTTACTGTAATGTAAATGTTTATAATTTTTAAAACCTGAAGGCATAAAATAAGCCTACTCATTGTATGATTCTATTGATATGACAGTCATTGCTAAAGCAAAACTATAGGGGCAGAAAACAAATCAGTGGTTGGCAGAATCTGAGAGTTGGGGGGTAGGAGTTGACTACAAAAGGGCCTGGAGAGTTTTGGGGGGGTGATGCAACTATATTTTGATTGTGGTGGTGGTTCACTCCTGTATATGTTTGTACAAACTCACATAACTAAAACTATAAAGAGTAAGTGAACTTTACTATATGTAAATTGTACCCTAATTGTTTTGAAAATGAAGGTAAAAGTTAAGATTAAAAAACCTTTGAGATATGCTGTAGGTAGAGAAACTGCAGTCCCAACGTCTTTTTTCTTTTCTTTTTTTTTTTTTCCCTGAGACAGTCTCACTGTTGCCCACGTTGGAGTGCAGTGGCACAATCTCAGCTCAATGCAGCATCAACCTCCTGGGCTCAAGAGATCCTCCTGACTCAGCCCCGCAGGTAGCTGGGACTACAGGCATGAGACACCATGCTCAGCTAATTTTTGTATTTTTTTGATAGAGATGAGCTTTCGCCATATTGTTTAGGCTGGTCTTGAACTCCTGACCTCAAGTGATCTGCCTGCCTTGGCCTCCCAAAGTGCTGGGATTACAGTTGAGAGCCATTGTACCTGGCCTGCAGTCCCAAATTCTTACCGATATGACTACTTTAGTTTTGTTTGATTTTGGCCAAATTATGCTCCCATGCTGTTTCTTACTCATTTAGATACTTCCATTTCTAATATTTACCTCCCAGCACTTCTCCATTACTGATGGTGCCACCTCCTGATAAACCCGTAATTTGAAAATTACAACGGGTTTACCAGGAAGTAGCCCCATCATAAGTAGAGGTGCATTCTGAATGTATACTGCTTTTCCACCAAAAATCCCACATCAAACCACCAAAAGTCAAGGACTGTCTATATTTCAAATGCTAAATTACGAAACGCTGTATAGTTGCAAAATAGACTTAGCTGTCCTGGTAAGCAATTTTTCATTATAACACTATTACATACCAGGAGAGTTCAGTGAGATCATGTGAAATAAGTTGTAGCCTATTCAAGAGGACTGAGTGTAGTTTTAGCAAGACACTAAAAACTAGTAGTTTAAGAAACTAAAGAGTTTTTTAAACCAAAAAAGAAAAAATGCATTTAACGGACTTGGTAACAGAGACTGGCACAAAGTAGGGGCTTAATCAATCTTCCTTTGTTAAGGAGGGAGTACAATATAGAGGAAAGTGCCTGCATAGGGTTTTAATCATGCTTGGGTTCCAATCCTAGCACCACCACTTAATATGCCCACTTGGGTCTGGCCATCCTGTCAACTTTTTTTTTTTTTTGAGACGAAGTCTCACTCTGTCCCTTAGGCTGGAGTGCAGTGATGTGATGTTGACTCACTGCAACCTCCATCTCCTGAGTTCAAGTGATTCTCCTGCCTCAGCCTCCTGCATAACTGGGATTACAGATGTGAGCCACCATGCTCCGCCAACATTCTGAGATTACTCCTTTTTTTCATATGGGGAGACGTATCCCTTACTAGCAGAGCTGTATTGAGGGTTAAAAGTGGTAATGGGTCTCCAGGGCCTGGTGCAGTTTATACTCAACAAGTACATAATTCTCTCCTTTGGTTGCCCCTGAATACAAGAGTGGTCTGTACCTCCCTGCCTGAACAGCCCGCAGCCAATGGCGCTC
This sequence comes from Rhinopithecus bieti, assembly GCF_001698545.2. Lineage (NCBI taxonomy): Eukaryota > Metazoa > Chordata > Mammalia > Primates > Cercopithecidae > Rhinopithecus > Rhinopithecus bieti. The sequence continues at coordinate 58,224 of NW_016820377.1, read as the reverse complement.
CAGTCTTTGTCACATGGTTCCACTCTTAGGATGTAAATTAGGAGGTACCAGCTTGAAAGGCAGAGGCAAAGGCAAGGTTTAAGATGCAGCTATGGGGCTGGGTGCAGTGGCTCACGCCTGTAATCCCAGCACTTTGGGAGGCCGAAGCGAGTGGATCACTAGAGGTCAAGAGTTCGAAACCAGCCTGGCCAACATGATGAAACATTGTCTCTAACTAAAAATACAAAAATTAGCCGGGCGTGGTAGCAGGCACCTATAATCCCAGCTACGCGGGAGGCTAAGGCAGGAGGATCACTTGAACTCGGGAGGCAGAGGTTGCAGTGAGCCGAGATCATGCCATTGCACTCCAGCCTGGGCAACAGAGCAAAATAAATGAATAAAGGCGCAGCTGTGGGTCGAAGGATGGTGTGGAAGTTTGGGGTAGACATCCAAGACTGCAGTAATGCTATACCCACCCACTTCAAATGTGTCAACTCAAGTAAATTGCTGGGAACTGAAGTCATTGGCAAAACCCCCAAAATACCCTGGCAAAGAAAGATTGTGTTTCAGCTGCAATCATCTACCCTAGTCCCTTTCTGAGGGCCTCTGGCACTGCTTGGGCTCACTGCCCTTGTCTGATGGGGTGGGATCTCCCAGAGGAGGTGGCTAATTATACTTTAATGAGGTGACTTACAGACACTGGAAAAGGAGTTGGCTAGTACACTCCCATATATAGCAGCTCTCTCAAGGATACAATCTGTGAATAAATGGTACCAGAACCCTCTTGAGCCATGGAATTCAAATGCTAGTGCAATAGGAGACATGGTCACACAAGGGCAGGGTCCAGCCAGCATACTTCAGTTAAAGAGATTCCTCCAATTCACAATCTGCCCAGAAATGCCCCCAAGACGGGGCTTCCCCCAAAGTCTCCCTACTAACAGGTGCTTTGTTTTCTCTTCACACAAACAGGGTATGCCTACCACACTTCAGCACAAGCCAGGCTTGTTTGTTCTTTTCTTCCCTCTACCCTATCGCTAGAACCTTCCAGAGACACAGGAGGCTCATTACTTTCTACTTTCTCTCACTGCCACCCAGGTGAAGACCTATGGACTTAGAAGATGCATGGCCCAAAGCCCACGGCAGGCATGCCTTGCCACTGAAATCTCCTGCGGGGTGGTAAAGAAACCCTCACCCTCCCGCAGGGACTCCCAGGTCTACCAGCAGCCTAACCTCTAGTGGCATATTCACCTATCTAAGAGAGTTTTGTAGACAGTTTTGTAGGAGGTCAGCCCTCAACAGATGTTAGCACCTGAGCTCTGCTGATACTTCTTTTATTTCTCTTCTAAAACACAGTAGGGGTTAAATAGAGGATATTGGATTTGGCAGCTGCAGCCCCTGGGACTTTTTTTTTTTTTTTTTT
>NW_016820377.1:49290-52336 GCF_001698545.2 Rhinopithecus bieti | reverse complement strand
TTTTTAGTAGAGATGGAGTTTCACCATGTTGGCCAGGCTGGCCTCGAACTCCTGACCTCAGGTGATCCACCCGCCTTGGCTTCCCAAAGTGCTGGGATTACAGGCATAAGCCACCACGCCCAGCCTCAGTTCCATCTTCAGGAAACAACCAGGCTAAAGAAGGTACAGCAATCTATACCACTAATCAGAGTATGGTAACTGCTCATTAGAAACATGAAGGATGAGTGACTGAGGTTAGGGATGATAGTGGTGGTCAACATACTACTGATGGGGAGGGGTCATTCCTGACTGAACACTAGAAAAACATAGAGCACACCTGAGTACCAAAAACGGTGTCTGTCTCTGGCCAGGCGCAGTGGGTCACACCTGTAATCCAAACACTTTGGGAGGCCAAGGAGGGCGGATCACTTGGGGTCAGGAGTTCAAGACCAGCCTGGTCGACATGGCTGGGTCCTGGACCACATGCTGCTGACCCCCCTTGCCCAGAGAACTCCTCAGCTTTCAAGACATGGCTTGATAGGGTTTGGCTGTGTCCCCACCCAAAAATCTAATCTTGAATTGTAAACCCCATAATTCCCATAATCCCTATGTGTCAAGGGAGAGACCAGCTGGAGGCAATTGAATCATGGGGGTGGTTTCCCCCATGCTCTTATCGTGATAGTGGGTTCTCATGAGATCTGATGGTTTTATGTGTTTGGTAGTTCCTCCTGTGTTCATTCTCCTTCCTGCCACCTTGTAAAGAAGATGCTTTGCTTCCCCTTCACCTTCTGCCATGATTGTAAGTTTCCTGAGGCCTCCCCAGCTGTGCTGAACTGAGTCAATTAAACCTCTTTCCTTTATAAAGTACCCAGTCTTGGGCAGTTCTTTACAGCAGTATGAAAATGGACTAATACTTGACTCGAGCAAGACTTCCTTGACCCACAGGTAGTACAGGTTAGGGTCCTTGGATCCATGCTGTCCCAACTTCGACCCCTATCCACACCCTATGAGTCTCCATCACAGTGCAGATGTCTGTGTCTGAAACCCACTAAAATATGAACTCCTCAAGGGCAGAGATGGGGGATGGACGGGCAGAAGACGAGGCTGAAAAAACTTCTAGGAGTCATCATATCATGCCCTGTAGATCTTGAACAGCAGGTCACAGGCATATGGACTTGATCATGTAGGTGTTGGAGAGCCATGAAATGAGTTTAAGCAGGGGAGGTGACATGGTCAGATTGGGCCATTAGAAATCATGGGACACGACCAGGTGCAGTGGCTCATGCCTGTAATCCCAGCACTTTGGGAGTCCAAGGCGGGTGGATCACCTGAGGTCAGGAGTTCAAGACCAGCCTGGCCAACATAGTGAAACCCCAGCTCTACCAAAAAAAAAAAAAAAAAATTAGCCAGACATGGTGGCGGGCACCTGTAGTCCCAGCTGCTCGGGAGGCTGAGGCAGGAGAATTGCTTGAACCCAGGAGGTGGAGGTTGCAGTGAGCTAAGATCACGCCACTGCAGTTCAGCCTAGGCGGCAGAGCGAGTTTCCATCAAGACAGATGGATGGAAGGAAGGAAGGAAGGAAGGAAGGAAGGAAGTGATCCACCCGTCTCAGCCTCTCAAAGTGCTGGGATTACAGGCTTGAGCCACCGTGCCCGGCTAACCTTAACTTTTAAAAATAAAAACAAATGTGTCAATAAAGCTTTCCCATAATGAAAAAAAGACACTGTCCACAGAATGAGAAGACAAGATACTGGCCAGGCACAATGGCTCATGCCTGTAATCCCAGAACTTTGGGAGGCTAAGGTGGGTGGATCACTTGAGGTCAGGAGTTCAAGACCAGCCTGGCCAACATGGTGAAACCTCATCTCCAGTAAAAATACAAAAGTTAGCCAGGCGTGGTGGCGTGCGCCTGTCATTCCAGCTACTCACGAGACTGAGGCATGAGAATTGCTTGAACCCAGGAGGCGGAGGTTGCAGTGAGCCGAGATTGCACCAACCTGCAACTCCAACCTGGGTGGACTGTTTCCAAAAAAAAAAACACCCTTGTATCCAGCATAAAATCCTCAAAATTCAAAAATAATAAAACAGCCCAAAATATGCAAGAGATGTGAACACCCTGCCAAAGAAGATATGTAGATAGCATATAAGCATATAAAATATGCTCAAATCATTAGAAGATACAAATAAAAACGATGAAATACCACTACATACCTAATGTCAAAAAACCTGGCCGGGCATGGTGGCTCATACCTGTAATCCTAGCACTTTGGGAGACCGAGATGGGAGGATCACTTGAGGCCAGCAGTTCGAGACCATCCTGGTCAACACAGTGAGACCCCATCTCTATTTAAATGTTATAAAAAATAATTTAAAATTAAAAAATTAAAAAAATAAATTGATACCCCCAAGTACTAGAGAGGATGTGGAACTGAAACTTTCATACTGATGGGAACGTGAAATAGTAGAGCCACTTTGAAAAACAGTTTAGAAGTTTCTTAAAATGTCAAACATATGCTTACCATATATCCCAGCAATCCAACTCTAGGTAGTTACTATAGATAAATGAAAACACAAAAAGTTGCATATGAATGCTTATAGCAGCTTTACTTGTAATTGTCCAAAACTGCAAAGATCCTAAACATCCTTCAACTGGGAAAAAACAGTAGTAAATCCACACAATGGAGTGACTCAGAAATAAGAACTATTAATATACTGAGGAACATGGATGAATCTCAAATGCATTACTCATAGCAAACGACGTCACTCTCAAAATGCTACATACCATATAATTTCACTTATATAACATTCTTCAAAAGACAAAAATACATGGCCGGACACGGTGGCTCACGCCTATAATCCCAGCACTTTGGGAAGCTGAGGTGGGTGGATCATTTGAGGTCAGAAGTTCAAGACCAGCCTGGCCAATGTGGTGAAACCTCACCTCTACTAAAAATACAAAAATTAGCCCAGCATGGTGGTGGGCACCTGTAGTCCCTACTACTTGGGAGGCTAAGGCAGGAGAATCGCTTGAACCCGGGAGGTGGAGGTTGCAGTGAGTCAAGATCAT
>NW_016820377.1:42078-45193 GCF_001698545.2 Rhinopithecus bieti | reverse complement strand
TTTTTTTTTTTTTTTTTTTAAGACGGATTTTCGTGTTGTTGCCCAGGCTGGAGTGCAATGGTGCCATCTAGGCTCACTGCAACCTCCGCCTCCCAGGTTCAGGCGATTCTCCTGCCTCAGCCTCCCAAGTAGCTGGGATTACAGGCGCCTGTCACTACGCCTGGCTAATTTTTTTTGTATTTTTAGGAGAGATGAGGTTTCACCATGTTGGCCAGGCTGGTCTCGAACTCCTGACCTCAGGTGATCCACCCACCTCGGCCTCCCAAAATGCTGGGATTACAGGCATGAGTCACAGCACCTAGCCGGGACTGTTTTTACTGGAGGAAAGGGAGAAGACACATAGTGGGGAAAGCGTTCTTTCAGTATGCAGATGCTTCAGGGAGAACCAAACTATTTCACTGGTATTCCCCCGTACCACCGGAACTGGTGCTTGGAGTGGAAGGGAAGTGAGATCAGTCGATTAGTCACCAACACCATCATCAGCATTGCCAGAGAGGTCGAGAGCAGACATCATGGAATCAGACAGCTTGCTGGCGATTTTACCTGCAAATGGAGAAATATAGGCAATATTTTGGTGGCTGGCTTGCCACCAGGAGGCCTGCTGATGCTGGCCTACATCTACCTTGGTCTGCACCAAGCTCCTGAACTGGCTCACTTACCCCCAAACACTACCACAAAACTGGTGAGTGCTGGAAGCCACTGCTCAGCTTCACAGGTAGACAATACATTTTTCTATCTGTGAAATGATCATCCCAACATAGCTTCTATCTCAGGGTTTCAGACTCACTGGGCTCCAAGTATTTTTGTCCAAATACCAAAGCAATAATTTTCCTTTACTGTGTCAAACTTAGCGCTCTACCATTACCCTCAAAACAAGAAGGCTCTCACAGCAAAAGGCAACATGGCCGTAGGGGCTCTAAGCCTGAATGTTCACCACGCACACCTATCCCCCAGACATACCCTGTTGTTTCTCAGGATGCCCCCCAGACTTCACCTCCTCCAGGAGGCCTTCTCTGATCACCCCTATCCAACCACCATCCCCAGGCTGGGTTAGGTTCTCTCACTGTGCTTGCTGGGTCTTCAATGTGATTACTATGTGCTCGTGCTGCCAAGGTCTGTTTTCTTGTCTCCTCCTCACTCCCTAATAAGACTAGGAGTTCAAGGGCAATTCATCTGAATTCCCAGGACTCAGTGTGGAGCCAGGCCAAGAGTGAATGTCTGATTGTGTATGTTTGGTTACAGAACACAATCTAGTTTGAAGAATAGGGCTAATGTGGTCAATCAACCCGAAGTCTGTATTTTGGCTCCATCAACTACTAGTTGTCTTACCTTCAGTGCGTCACTTAATGTCTCTGGATTTCAGTTTTCTCACTTACCAAATAAGGGTAAGACTTTTGCAATGAGTTAGTGAAAATAAGTACAGCATGGAAACTCAAATGGGCAAGCTACACAATGTACCACCATTAAAACAAGGGGAAGAAGTTCTTTTGTGTATTAACGTAGACATATCCCTAAGATATACTGAGTGGAAAAATGATAGGGCAAAACCATGTGTCCAGTAGATTGGCATCTGTGTGGAAAAAGAGAACAAAGAATATATAGATATTTGCTTGTATGTCTATCTCGGGAAAGACACAAGAAACTAACTAGCTGACGAGGGGGCGGTCTGGATGACTAAGGGATGGGAGAGATTTTACTGTATATCCTCTTGTACCTGTAGGATTTTGAGTGTAGTGCCTGCTGATAAAGTAAAAATTATATATAGCCTGCAAGCTACCTAACAAATAGAGAGTACCTGATAAATAAATGATGGTTATTTGAAACATAGACTAGGCAGGCCAGTGGTTCTCCCAATGTGATCCCCAGAGAAATAGCATCAGCTGGGAATCTGTTAGAAATACAAATTCTAAAAGGCCCCACAGAAGACCTACTCAATTAGAAACTATGAGGGAGGGGCCCAGAAATCTGCATTTTAACAAACCCTCCAGGGAATCCTGATGCGAGCTGAAGTTTGAGAACCACTGTGCTAGTAGTTGAGCCTCCTAGCTCATCCCTGCCCCCAACCCTAGACTGGGGCTGAACACAGAGAGATACTCATTCAGGAGCCTCAATCAAGATCCCAGGTGGGGCCACATGCGGTGGCTCACGTCTGTAATCCTAGCACTTTGGAAGGCCGAGGCAGGTGGATCACCTGAGGTCAGGAGTTCCAGACCAGCCTCGCCAACATGGCAAAACATCATCTCTACTAAAAATACAAAAATGAGCCAGACATGGTGGCTGGTGCCTGTAATCCCAGCTACTCAGGAAGCTGAGGCAGGAGAATCGCTTGAACCCAGGGACAGAGGCTGCAGTAAGCCACAAAAAAACAAAAACAGATCCCATGTGGGCCCTCTTTAGAGCACAGGGGTGGTCACAGGCTCCCACCTGCACGTTTCTGCATCTTCTTCTTATTTTTCAGGGCAGATGCCAGAGCCTGGCCCTGTTGCAGCGGGTCCGTCTCCATGATCCTCTGCAGCACTGGGCGGCGGTCCACTGAGCAGACATCCACCATATTGTTGCTCTTGGGGCAGTGGTCCACATTGCGTTTAGCCCACCCCATCTGATGACGGTTCGGATTGGTGCAATACCCAGTGAGATCCCCAATCTAGGGAGAGACAGAAAACATAACGATGAGGTCTTGACCCCCAGAGAACCTCCAAAGACTTCTGCAGAAAAGGTAGGAACACAGGCTTGGGTAAGAACAGGACCCTGGAGCCATGTGGAACTAGGCTCCAATTCTGGCCCCACCACACTCCAGCAAGTGCTTAGTTAACTCTCAGCCTCAGTTTCCTCATCTGTCAAATAGGAGATGGATAAGGGGTAGTTTGCATGGCCTTTACAAGAATAAAACGAAAAGGTAGGCCGGGCGCGGTGGCTCATGCCTATAATCCCAGCACTTTGGGAGGCTGAGACAGGCAGATCACGAAGTCAAGAGATCGAGACCATCCTGGCCAACATGATGAAACCCCGTCTCTACTAAAAATACAAAAATTAGCTGGGTGTGGTGGCACACACCTGTAGTCCCAGCTACTCGGGAGGCTGAGGCAGGAGAATCGCTTGAACCTGGGTGGCGGAG
>NW_016820377.1:27930-39267 GCF_001698545.2 Rhinopithecus bieti | reverse complement strand
AAGAAAGAAAGAAAGAAAGAAAGAAAGAAAGAAAGAAAGAAAGAAAGAAAGAAAGAAAGAAAGAGAAAGAAAGAAAGGAGGGAAGAAGAAAGAAGAAAGGAAGAAAGGAAGGAAGAAAGGAAGAAAAGAAAGAAAGGAAGGAAGGAAGGAAGGAAGGAAGGAAGGAAGGAAGGAAGGAAGGAAGGAAGGAAAGAAAAGAAAGAAAGAAAAGAAAAGAAAAGAAAAGAAAAGAAAAGAAAAGAAAAGAAAAGAAAAGAAAAGAAAAAAACCTTGGGACATATGTCCAAGTAAGTGAGGGCTGGAAGTTTAGTTTAGGGTTACAGGAATGGTACGGATGAAAAGGATGAAAAGCTTGTCAAAAGATTTAGGAGGGAGAAGACATAGGTCTTGGTGACTGACAGAGTATAAGATCCCAGGCCAGGCGTGGTGGCTCATGCCTGCAATCCTAGCACTTTGGAAGGCCAAGGCAGGCAGATCACCCGAGGTCAGAGGTTCGAGACCAGCCTGGCCAACATAGCAGAATCCTGTCTCTACTAAAAATACAAAAATTAGCCGGGCATCGTGGCGCATGCCTGTAATCCCAGCTAATTGGGAGGCTCAGGCAGGAGAATCACATGAACCTGGGAGGAGGAGGTTGCAATGAGCCGAGATCACGGCACTGCACTGCAGTCTGGGTGACAGAGTAAGACTCTGTCTCAAAAGAAAAAAAAAAAAAAATCCTGGTACTAGTTAGGGAGAAGAAAGAGTCATTTGCAAGTTGGACAACTGGGTGGCTAGATAGTGATACCTACTCTATGGGCTAGAACCAGGGCTGGGAAAGCTGCCTTACAGAGCATGCCTGCTTCCTGGACCTGTCATTGCTTGGTAAAGGATGCACTAGGCCAGGCATCCAGAAGCCCACTGGGAGCAAGTGAACCACCCACATCTCACCACACGAAAGGCAGGTAAAAGGGACTGACCACTTCCCAGAGCCCTGGGGAGAGAAGAGGGTTGCCATGAACAAAGATGACAGGTACCTTATACACGGTCGTTTTATTTTCAATGGCATCTGCTATTTTCGTCATCGGAGAATGGAGCAACTTGATCTCCATTTCAAGTGGGTCCGTGTCACCCAACAGCTCATCAGATTCTCCAGCGGCCAAGCCTTTAACACAACCAACACCACTGTCAGGGCCCTGGCTCCCCTCTGTTGCCAGACTCCCTGGTCAGGCCTCAGTGAAAAGGATACACAGATGCTTCCCAGGGAAGTCAGGTGCAGGAACTTTTCACTCCTGCTGAGAGGCCACATGACTAAGAATTAAATGCATGGGTTTTGCAGTAGGACATTCACTTGCTGGGAGCTGGACTCAGAACTTCAGCTTCCTCATTTGGAAAATGGGAATTCCACAAGCCCTCTTCACACTGGGCTGCTGTGAGACATGGCAGATGTCTGTAATGCTCTGGCCCAAGATGCTGCTCTGTAAATGGCAGGCACTGGGATTCCCTCCCCAGGACCAGACTTTCTCCTCCTCTCTCTGGTCCCTTGCCTGGAGCTGGCCTCTACTGCAACCCTCAGATGTGCCCACTGCCCTGTGCCCCACTACCCTTATGCCTGCTTGTATAATTTTGCCCCATTCCCTACACTTAGCCTTCTAATCCCTACTCACCCTTCAAGATCCAGCACTAGGGCCACCTCCTTCAGAAAACGCTCACCACTAACCTGTTCCTCACTGTCTTCTCAATTTCTCAGACCTCAATCTTTTGCCAAAATGCATTCTCAGTGATGGAGCACCTCTTGCCCTCACATCCAGCCAGAGTCAAGCATCATCATAAGAACATAAGCTCAAACCCTTCTCAACTGCCCTACTTAACAGAGGAGGAAACTAAGGCCAGGTGCAGTGGCTCATGCCTGTAATCCCAGCACTTTGGGAGGCCAAGGCAGGTGGATTGCTTGAAGCCAGGAGTTCAAGACCAGCCTGGCCAACATGGCAAAACCCCATCTCTACTAAAAATTTAAAAAGTAGCCAGGCGTGGTGGTGCACACCTCTAGTCCCAGCTACTCAGGCAGCTGAGGCACAAGAATCACTTGACCCCAGGAGGCAGAGATTGCAGTAAGCCCAGATCATACCACTGCACTCCAGCCTGGGCAACAAAGCAAGACTCTGCCTCAAAAAAAATAAAAAGAAGAAACAAATTCAGACAGGGGGATGACTTGCCCAAAGTCACATGGGATATAAACTAGAAAGCAGGCAAGTCCTCTTAACCTCGTGTGTAATACAAGGACACTAAAAGATCCAGAGAAGGAAAACTACTGGACCTCAAGAGAAAAAAATAGAGTATCTAGAAGCCAGGCTAGCCAAGGCTTCCTCAACTACCCCATAATGTCTATAGACAAGCCCAGAGGGCACTGGATACCTTCCTTAGGCAGTGTAGAGAATGAAGCAGGGAACCACAAGCCAGGGCTGCAGAGAGTAATATCTGAGGAGAGCAAACATTCTCAGGAGTTTCTGAGAGTCACATCTCTGCTCCCCAGCAAATAAGCATCTTAATAAAAATTAATATTTACTGAGCATCTATTTACTAAATGCCAGGCACTGTTGTTCTAAATGTCTTTTACATATTAAATAAATCCTCATAACTACCTTACCGGGTGGACTTATTGTCCCCATTTTACAGATAACATCATTGAGACAAAGAAGCGAAGTAATTTGTTTAGCATCACACAGTAAAAAGGAAACAAAGCTCGGATTTGAATCCAGGCAGTCTATACTTTTAGACACCCAGCTCCTCTGAGCTGGAAGAGTCTTCAACAGGGCAGGAGAACCGGGTCAAACGCACCTCTGCTGACATCCTTTGGCAAATATCAGCTTTCTGTGACTTGGGTACCTTATTCACCAATGGGAGTAAGAAGGAAAATCTAGAAATGGACCTGAAATGGTTGTGAAAAAGCCTAAGGCAACATTAGAGTTTTTGAGAGAACGTCTCAGTCCATTCCAGGTCCCAAGAGACAGGAATGGAGCCTCACATTTCCAGAGCACCTCAATGGGTACCAGGTACCTTCTTTCATATTTACCAAAAGCTCGCAACCACCCTCCCCTACCCCACCCTCCCTGCCAGGGCCAGATTAGAATTCCCCACCTTGCAGGAAAAGAAATTAGGCCTCGAGCTGCTTAAGCAACTTGCCCAAAGCCCAAGTAGGGCCAAGGAAGCGAGAGGTCAAATGTGGGATTTGCTGTCAGGTCTGCGTGGCCCCACTAGTGCAAGACCAAGTGGACCCACCCTGCCCACACTTACATTCCATGGTGTCTTCATTGGCCTGCTCAGTATCCTCGATATCAAAGACCTCGGTCATTTCCTTAACAATCTCAGCACTGAGATGGGTGGGCAGAGTGTGAGTGGGTGGTGGTGGTATATAGAAGCTAATCTTCCCGCTGCATTGGGAAATAGGGGAGATTAGTGGTGCTGTCACTGAGAGAACCAATGACAATCCAAGAGACGATGAGTTTGCAGGCCAGAAACAGCAAGGGAACAAGAAAACCCAGACAGTGGCTTCTGAACAAGGAGTTGAGTTGCTGGATAATCACTGGGCATAAAGTCTCGAGCAGGACATGACCTGGCACCTTGGCCATCCTCTGCCCCAAGACCCAGGAAGTCAAGCTGCCCCAATGGCAATGAGCACAGATGAGCCTTTGTGGAGCCAGGCTCCCAGTGGGCCTCACCCTTACCCCTAACCTCCTCCTCACCTCACCCAGTCAGCTAGGACAGCTTTGGCCGCCTGTTCCTGACTGTATAAGCCTCCCTTCTTCTTCTTCCCCAAACGGTGGGCCACTGCCGTAAGAAAGTGCTCAGTGGTCTGGAACCCAGAGACGCCATAATAGTTGGAAATCTGGTGACGGGAGGAAGGAGAGAAGTCATGAGGAAGAATGAAGGGCCCTTGGAGTAGGGCAGGGCATCGGCCAGGGCTCTGCTGCAGACCTCCTCCAGGTTGCAGCGCTGCAGGATGGTCTCCACTGGGGTCACAGGGTCTGCCAGCTTCTGCACGTGGACGCAGTTACGCAGGATGGTGCCCACCTCTGAGTTGGGCCCTGGGACAATGCCTGGAGCATCCAGCAGGCGGATGAACTTGTCCAGGTAGACCTCCTGCATGAATCTGGGGGCAGGGAAGAAGAAAGACTGGATGTGGCTGGCATCGTTGAGGCCCCAATCACGAAGGTGGGTCTGGGATGTGGGGGTGTAAAGGAGTGAGGGGAAGGTGTTATTAGAGATGAAGGTGGAGAGATATAGAGCTGGAGGAGCGGTGACTGGGGCTCTACAGACTTGAGGCTATTTCTAATCTAGCATCTGCCACTGGGGACTGAGCTGCAGGACCCTTGGGCAAGCTTGACTCTCCAAGCCTCAGCTGCTTCATCCAGTCAACAGAGCTCCCATTAGTAGCCCAATCTTGCATGGTTATTCAGAAGCTTCAAGGCGCTAATCGGAACTACCCATCTGGGGACCTGCCTACACACCTAGGGTGTGTCAGGAAAATGAGGGCTATGAGACTCCCATGCCTGGGGAAAGCATCAGGGGATGGTCCACAATAAGGAAAGGGACAGGGGCTGAAGGCATGGCAGTTGGGGGGAAATGGTAGGGTCAAGGAATTGTGGAGTGGAGGAGCAGGCAGGTGCTTACTTGGTAATTCCAGGAACAGCTCCCACGCTGCATGCGCGGCTGCGCTTCAGGCTATTGATCAGGCTGCTCTTTCCAACATTGGGAAGACCTACAAAGTAGCAGCAGATGGCTCAGGGCAGAAGAGGCCCTCAGGAACACTCAGGCCAGCCTGTGTGAGGGAGGCCCAGCCAGGGGCAGTAACCAGGCCATGGGGAAACCAAAAAATTGAGCCTGGCCTCCTCCCTTCCCACCCCAGGCCCTGACAAAGCCCCTACAGGGCCTTTCTACCTCTCCCCTCCATTTGTGAGCATGCTAGATAGGTATGTCCCTCTCTCTAGATGTGACACCAACCTCCCACCCACAATCAGCCAGGCAGAGGTCCTTAATGCAAGGCCTCAGTGGCACAATCCAACAGAAGGTGGACATCAAGAAATGTCTAAGAAACAGAGAACAACCTGTCTGGGTGTATCATTCCAAGGATGGGGATGGAGGTCATCTCCAGATGCCAGTCTCTCTGTGCAGCTGTCTACCTGAGGTGTGTATTTTGCTGTTTGGGCATCTGTCAGCCATTCTCAGCCTGTGGATGTCTTTGTTTCCCCTCACTGGGCCTCATTCTCACCATTCTCTTTCTGTATGTGCTCAATTTACATGTGTGTACTATTGTCTCAAGCATATACTTGTTTCAACCCGAGAAAGCTGACTGCCTAAAGAAAAAAAAAGTATATGTCTAAGTATACCTCTCGTGCATGAAGACTCTGCACACCTCTCTCCCCCTCCCTCTCTCTAGGTCATTCTCATTCTAAATATCGCCATGCATGGAAGTCTCTGCCTCTCTCTCTCTCTGTCTGTCTCTCTCTCTCTGTCTCTCTCTCTCTCTGTCTCTCTCTCTCTGTGTGTGTCTCTCTCTCTCTGTGTCTCTCTCTCTCTCTGTGTCTCTCTCTCTCTGTGTCTCTCTCTCTCTCTCTCTCTCTCTCTCTCTCTCTCTCTCTCTGTGGTCATTCCCATTCTCAGTATCACCACTTTTTCCTTTTCTTGTCTCTCCCTCTCAGTCTCTTTCTCTATCTTATCTTTGTTTCTCTCTGTGCCTCTGTATCTAAGTACCTCTTTCTCTGCCAATTTGTCTGTCTCTCATTCTGGTCATTGTTCTTTTCTGATTCTCTCCACCCCACCAATTCTGCCTCTATTTGTAATTCCCTCCATGCCAACTCCTGTCAGCCTCTGTCCACGCTCCTTGTCTCTGTGGGCTGGTCACTTCGTGGGTGCCTCTCTGTATGTGTCTCACAGTGTCTCTTCTACTCTCTCCCTGTCTGCGCCTCCTTAACCTCCTCTCTGTATGTCTCTATTTCTCTCTGTACAGGTACACATACCTGCCTCATCGTGACGTGTCTGTGTATTTGTGTCCCTCTGTGACTCTGGGTACGTGATTATTTTCAAGGGTCAAAGTATATGTGGGCACATGTATGTCTTCTTTCCTTTGAGACAGAGTCTCGTTCTGTTGCCCAGGCTGGATCTCAACAGTGGCATGATCTCAACTCACTGTAACCTCCACCTCCCAGATTCAAGCTATTTTCCTGCCTCGGCCTCCCAAGTACCTGAGATTACAGATGCCCGCCACCACACCCAGCTAATTTTTGTGTTTTTAGTAGACATGGGGTTTTGCCATGTTGGCCATGCTGGTCTCAAACTCCTGACCTCAAGTGATCTGTGCACCTCAGCCTCCCAGAGTGCTGGGGCTACAGGCATGAATGAGCTGCCACATCCAGCCCTCCTTGTAGTTCTATGTGCGTTGAGGGAGCAGCACTGGGGTGGGTATGTGGGGGAAGGGCTTGGTCTGCATGCATTTTGACTCTGGCTCTGTCTCTCTAAATGTGCCTCCTCTGGATCTCTGGGTCTGTAGCGTGGGTCTGTGTATGTGTTTGTGGATCTGTATGTGTACTTAAGAGCCATGTGTATGTGTTCCTCTCTATCTACAGCCTTGTCCAGTCTGCTTCCATGTATCTCTCTCTCTGAATCTGTCTCTATCCCTGTAGTGTGTTTGTCTCTCTCATTCTTTCTTTAGGAATACGTCTGCCTCTCTACATACATGGGTTATCTCTGCCCTTCCTATGTCTCCCTCAGCAGATCTCTGTATGCATATCTGTCTCTATGTCCCTTTTGGTGCTTCTGATTGTATCTCCCTCTTTGCATGCCTCCATTATGTAAATTTGTCTCCTCTTTCCATTCCCCACCAACCCTGCCATCTGGCTTCCCAGTGCGTTCTCTGTGTCTTCTTCTGTATCTATCCCGGTATGCATACCTATACCCTCTCAGTGTCTAGCTCTCTCTCCAGTGTCTTTCTCACACGGCTTCACATTCTCTCTCTGGTGATCTATCTCTGCCTCTCTCAATTTCCCTACTCCATTCCCATCATCCCTCCCTCAGGAACCTATGTTCCAGAAAGGCCTAGGTTTGATCCTCAGCTCTGCCTTGTCTTGCACAAGGCTGGGCTCCAAAAGTCCCTTTGTCCTTCTCTGGGCCTTACTCAGAATTCTCATCTGTAAAAGGTAGATGGTCACCCCACCCTCCCACAGCTCTGATAGGATGAGATGGTGCCAACTCCAAGCCTGGCACCCTGCATTTGCTCCATGGATCTAATACTCAATACACAGTGATGCCCACCCATCCAAGTTACAAGTCACAAAACCCTTCCTGAACCACTCCTCTCTTCCCCTAAAAGACAACGAAGCTCCCAGGATCCTTTCCCCCAGTGAAGTGTCCGCCCAAGAAAGAAGCCTGGGACCCATGACCACTCAGCAGGTCTTACCCACAACACCCACACGAATGTGGGTGCGCACTTCACCAAGGCGGCAATAGTTCCCCAGAACCCTCATGAGGTTTTCAGCTCCAAAGCAAGCTTTGCTTTTCAGCAGTGACTCAGAGGCCTGATCTACTGGTACGCTGCAACGATTCTGGAAAAAAAAAAATGAATATTAAAGAGACATCAGATGGCAGATGAGGTCTGAGCCCAGATTTAACTTTCAGGGCCTCCCTATGATCACTGAGCTCCTCAGCCTGAAACAGAAGGCTTCTCACACAGATCTTGAACACGTGTCACTTCCCCATTCCCCTCAACTGTCTTTGTGTCTCCAGTCTTCTCTGCCCCTGCCTCTGCCTCTGCCTCGACACATGTCACTTGCCTCCCTTGGCAGTGGCCGGATGGCATCCTGGCTCTAGATAGGGCAGGTCTGAGCTCCAGGTCTACTTCTCACAGGCCTATGTCCAGCAAAGCCTGCTTCCCTTCTCCAGGCTTCAGTGCCCTGTGTGCACAACAGGGATGCCCACCCTCCCTGCCTGCGCAGGGATGAGAGGGAGCCTGGCCCACACAGCCTACCCTCCCTCAATTCCTCACACAGGACAAGGCCATCCCAACCTTTACTCCTGATGCCACCTCTTTACTCCTGATGTCACCTCCTCTGCCCAGAATTCCCCCCCTCCTCTTCCCTTACTTTTTTTCTTTGAGACAGAGTCTTACTCTTGTCACCCAGGCAGGAGTGTGGGGTGCAATCTTGGCTCACTGCAACGTCCACCTCCTGGGTTCAAACGATTCTCATGCCTTAACCTCCCAAGTAGCTGGGACTACAGGCATGCACCACCACACCTGGCTAATTTTTGTATTTTTAGTAGAGACAGGGTTTCGCCATGTTGGTCAGGCTGGTCTCAAACTCCTGGTATCAAGCAGTCTGCCCACCTTGGCCTCCCAAAGTGCTGGGATTACAGGCGTGAGGCACCGCGCCCAGCCACAGAATTGTTTCCAACATCACAAAATTGGAATTAGCCTATATATCCACCAATAAGAAATAGGTTAAAAAGCTATATCCTAAAAGTGGAATACAAATGAAATACAGCTGTTAGAAAAGGTGGCTTCTGGCCGGGTGCTGTGGCTCATGCCTGTAATCCAGCACTTTGGGAGGCCAAGGCAGATGGATCACTTGAGGTCACAAGTTTAAGACCAGCCTGGCCAACATGGCAAAACCACGTCTCTAAAAATACAAAAATTAGCTGGGCATGGTGGCATGCGCCTGTAATCCCAGCTACTTGGGAGGCTGAGGCAGGAAAATCGCTTGAACCCAGGAGGCAGAGGTTGCAGTGACCCAAGACTGCACCAGTGCACACCAGCCTGGGTGATAGAGTGAGATGTCACCTCAAAAAAGAAAAAAGAAAAAAAAAAGAGAAAGAAAAGAAAAGACAGCTTCTATTTTTGCCATCAAAAAGGCCAAGAAGCTGGGCATGGTGGCTCACACCTGTAATCCCAGCACTTTGGGAAGCTGAAGCAGGTGGATCACTTGAGGTCAGGAGTTCAAGATCAGCCTGACCAACATGGTGAAACCCTGTCTCTACTAAAAATACAAAATTAGCCAGGCGTGGTGGCGCATGCCTATCATCCCAGCTACTCGGGAGGCTGAGGGAAGAGAATCGCTTGAACCTGGGAGGCAGAAGTTGCAGTGAGCCGAGATCGTGCCATCCCACTCCGGCCTGGGCAACAAGAGCGAAACTCCATCTCAAAAAAAATTAAAGTGAAAATTTTAAAAAGGCCAAGAAAATGTAAATAAGGTATCATGTTTCTGAAAAGTTTAACAGATTAATGCTATCAGATGTTGCCAAGGGTGCAGGAAAAGAGGCCCTCTCACGCATTCATCTACCCCACTGGTGGGAGCATAAATTGGTACAGCCATGATGGAGGGCGATTCATCAGTGTCTAGGTAAAGGTAAAATGCAGAAAGGCTATGACTCAGCCACTCCCTTTCTCTACCTCACCTACAAACACACACTTGCCCAGGTGACGAGGAGACATGTGCAAATCTACCCCACTGGTGGGAGTATAAATTGGTACAGCTATCATGGAGGGCGATTCCTCAGTGTATAGGTAAAGGTAAAATGCAGAAAGGCTATGACCCAGCCACTCCCTTTCTCTACCTTACCTACAAACACACACCTGCCCATATGCCAAGGAGACACGTGCAAGGGTATTTGTGGAAGCCCAGGTTATAACGATAAAAAACTGCAAACTAATTGTATTCAGCATCAAAAAGGCACATGTCTATAGAAAGATGTCCAAGAGAAAAAAAAACTAAGCCACAGAATGATATACATAATACTTCCAACCAGTATTCCCTCTTTATATATACACTTCTATGTATATCCAAAGCACAGAATAACATTTGGAAGAAGGCCGAGTGCAGTGGCTTAACGCATGTAATCTCTGCACTTTGGAAGGCTGAGATGGGAGGGTCACTTGAGGCCAGGAGTTTGAGACCAGAGTGGTCAACAAAGCAAGACCCCATCTCTACAAAATATAAAAGATAAAAATTAGCCTGGCATGGTGGCATGCACCTATAGTCCAAGGTACTCAGGAGGCTGAGGCAGGAGGATGTCTTGAGTCCAGGAGTTTGAGGCTTCAATGAGCTATCATCACACCACTGCACTGAGGCCTGGATGACCAATTGAGACCCTGTATCTAAAATAAAGTCTGGAAGAATACACACCAAACTGTCAATGGTAGTTACCTCTGGGCATGAATAAACAGACTAAAATTAGCGAGACTGGTGAAAAGGTATTTAAGCTTTATCTGTAGTTAATTTTATTTTTTCTACTTTATTTTTTAATAAGTTTAACATCCAATGCAAAATTGAAAAAAATGTCCCTTAGTATCCAATTTCTCTCCCAGAAGCAATCAGTTTCTGTATTAATATTTTGCAATGAATACATATTTCTCTATTAATGATATAATTGGGAAGAACTGTGATTTGTTTCAAAGAGAAAAATGATTGGAGGTATATGTATTTTTTAAAGTTAACAAGTAGTTGGTTGTGCACAGTGGCTCACACCTATAATCCTAGCATGTTGGGAGGCCAAGGCTGGTGGATCACCTGAGGTCAGGAGTTCGAGACCAGCCTGGCCAACATGGTGAAACCCCATCTCTACTAAAAAAAAAATACAAAACTTAGCCACAATCCTAGCTACTCTGGAGACTGAGGCACAAGAATCACTTGAACCCAGGAAGCACAGACTGCAGTGAGCCGAGATAGCGCCACTGCACTCCAGCCTGGGTGACAAAGTGAGACTTTGTTTCAAAAAATAAAAAATAAAGTTAGACTGGGAGCAGTGGCTCACGCCTGTAAGCCCAGCACTTTGGGAGGCCAAGGCTGGTGGATCACCTGAGGTCAGGAGCTTGAGACCAGCCTGGCCAACATGGCAAAACCCCATCTCTACAAAAAATACAAAGATTAGCCGGGCATGGTGGCACACACCTGTAGTCCCAGCTACTCGGGAGGCTGAGGCAGGAGAATTGCTTGAACCTGGTGGGGGCAGCGGTTGCGGTGAGCCAAGATCACGCCATTGCACTCCAGCCTGGGTGACAGAGTGAGACTCTGTCTCAAATAAATAAATAAATAAACAAGTAGTTAACTGTATTTTACAAATTCCCCATAGACATTATGTTTTATCCTTACAACTGAAAAAAAAGAAATGTTTCCTGAAGAGTGATAATATAGGAAGAAGTGAAGTGAAACTACTATTAAGAAATCACCAGCCAGGCATGGTGGTTCATGCCTGTAATCCCAGCACATTGGGAGGCCGAGGCAGGTGGATCACCTGAAGTCAGGAGTTCAAGACAAGCCTGGTCAACATGGCGAAACCCCTTCTCTACTAAAAATAAAAAAATTAGCAAGG
>NW_016820377.1:14488-27333 GCF_001698545.2 Rhinopithecus bieti | reverse complement strand
TCCAACCTGGGCAACAAGAGTGAAACTCTGTCTCAAAAAAAAAAAAAAAAAAGTCTCTCGGTGGAGCAAAAAGCTCAAAGTTGAAGGCCCAGTTCTAATACTAAAGGGCTGGAGGTTCCAGTCCAAGTCACGACTCCAACTCTGGCCCCAAACTACCCTGAAAGCGGCTAGATGACCCTAGCCCCAGGCTTACCAGGTTTTTGACCTGATGCTGGGTACTGGCCTTGAAAGCCACGGTTGGCAACTCATTCCGAAGGTAATCCAGCCATTTCTCCACAACCTCCTTGGGGACCAGGTCTGGGGTAAATATAGGAACAGATGGGGCTGGTAAGCAGAACAACACCTCCATGGTTCCCTCCAAAGACACCTCCACCCATACCCAAAGCTAGGCCCACCTACCATCAACAGGTCTCTCGACTGGCCCTGTCATTCCCATCCAGTCCAGAGGTTGGAGTTAGAAAGAACAGTCTGGTCTATGGGGTGTGTTAACCCTCCCTGAGGGGGCCTCTGTTCCCTCAGGGAATGGACAAACTAGCTGTCTGGTTCCAAATGTTCTCTTTCCAAAACAGCGCCAGGAGCATCAGAGGCCTCCCAAATATTGTTTCCTATCCCCTCTCTGGATCATTCTAGGTTGGGCCAAATGTCAAAGATAACCCTAACAAGAATGGCTATCATGTGTGAAGTACTGACCACCATGTACCAAGCATTTTATCATTACTTCTTACAACGAATCTGTGAGGCTGGGATACTCATGGCCCATTTTACAGCTAGAGAAACGGGAGCTCTTGGAGGTGGCATGACTTATTTAGTGTCTCAGAGAAAAGAATCAGGACAGGTGAGGGGCCGAGCCCCAGACCTGAGTGACTCCTGAGCCCATGTGCTCCTCCACCCGTCTGTGAGTTCCAGTTTGAGAGAGGAGGAACTCTCCAAGGTTGTCCAATCACAGAGAAGGCTCGAAATGGCAAGAACAGGAGACTGAAAGGCAGACAGGCTTGGACTCCACACCTAACTTGTACTATACTCTGTGATACAGGCTTTGAAAATCAGAACAAAAATTTCTACTTTAAATGACTATTATGAGTATCACTGAGTTGCTGGGTTCAGTGTCTGGTCCAAGCTAGACGTTAAAGATGGCCTGCCCACCTTCCCTGTCACACCCAATCCTGCCTAACACCCACCAATCTTGTTCAAGACCAGGACCAGCTTCTTGTTGCCTTGTGCTCGCAGGACAGCCTCCTCCATTTGGAAGCAGCGGCAGCCTAATGGGTCTCTGGCATCCAGGACTTCCAGAATCACATCAGAGTATTCCACCACCTGCAGGGCAGAGGACCAGGGGATAAGGGCAGGGAAAGGATATGGTAGCAGTGACGCAGTCCCGTGAAACAAAAAGTCTCCATCTCAGTCAGGAAAAAACAGAAATGGAGAGGAAATGAGGCTGGACTGGAACCCTCCCCCGAAAGCCTGAAGAAATGGAACCCTGTACCTTACGAAACTCCTTGTAATAAGCCTTCCTTGTGGCCTCGTCATCCAGCTGAGGAAACATATTTAATTCCTGCAAAACTTCCTCCTAAAGGAGAAAAAAAAGAGAAGGGTCCAGGGGAGGAGGGGGAAAGAGAGAGAAAGAGAAGCAGGGCTTTGGAAACTATAGGAGGCTTAAAAAATCATGTGAGTCCTGGCCATCAGAGAAATGCAAATCAAAACCTCAATGAGATACCATCTCATATCAGTTAGAATGGCAATCATTAAAGAGTCAGGAAACAACAGGTGCTGGAGAGGATGTGGAGAAACAGGAATACTTTTACACTGTTGGTGGGACTGGAAACTAGTTCAACCACTGTGGAAGACAGGGTGGCGATTCCTCAAGGATCTAGAACTAGAAATACCATTTGACCCAGCCATCCCATTACTGGGTATATATCCAAAGGATTATAAATAATGTTACTATAAAGACACAGGCACACCTATGTTTACAGCAGCACTATTCACAATAGGCAAAGGACTTGGAAACCAACCCAAATTCCATCTCAATGATAGACTGGATTAAGAAATGGGAACATATATACCATGGGAATACTATGCAGCCATAAAAAATGTGAGTTCATGTCCTTTGTTAGGGACATGGATGGAAGCTGGAAACCATCATTCTCAGCAAACTATCGCCAAGGACAGAAAACCAAACACGAGCATGTTCTCCACTCATAGGTGGGAATTGAACAATGAGAACACTGGACACAGGAAGGGAACATCACACATGGGCCTGTCGTTGGGGTCTGGAGGGATAAGCATCAGGAGATATAACCTGAATGACGGAGTTAATGACGAGTTAATGGGTACAGCACACTAACACGGCACGTGGATACATACGTAACAAACCTGCATGTTGTGCACATGTACCCTAGAACTTAAAGTAAAATAATAATTAAAAAAGAAAATCATGGGAGTCTCAGGCCACCAAAAAGTAGCTTTGACCAACCAATAAAGCTGGGAACTGGAAGAAAAATGGACAGAACCTCATGGTTCATGTGTGTGACTATGTGTATGCCTGTGCTTGAGCACCAGGTGGAGACCTGAGTGTGCACATGGGTGTGAAAGGGAGGGATGAAAGAGGAAGGTGTGAAAAAAACAATCTATGAGGGACATAGGATGGGGGAGGCATACACACTGCATGTCAGAAAAGGGAGTATGAGCTGGCAAGCGTGTATTCTGTGTGTGAGACAAGAACATCTGCCAAAAAGGCAGCAAGAAGCCCCAGAAGGAAACAACATTCCCTCACATATGCTCCTCTCTGTCTCTCAATCCTCTCCTCATACTCTCGCTCCCTCTGCCCCAACCCCATCCCCTGGTCACATGTAACTCTCCCAGCCCCCGATCCCACCACTAGCCCCAGTCTTTAGGCTCAACCTTGGGAGAGAGGAGCTCTCCAGGGGTGTCCAGTCACGGGTAAGGCTCAAAATGGCCCTTTATCTCCCTCTATCCCTCCTTTCCTCCCTTTGACCCTCCCCACGGTTTTCCATCGTCTCTACACTGATTCTCTTGTTCCCCTCCAACAACTTCACACCCTTCCTTCTTCCCTTTCACAGAAAAACGGCAAAAGATGCTTTGAGCAAACCTACCCAGGGGCAAGGACTCCACTCTTACCTTACGCTCAAACTCCTCCTGGCGTCTTAGGACATCCTGACAGTAGCTCTCGATGGTCCTGCGTTTTTGTCTTTCATGTTCCCGGGCAGCTTGCTGCTTCTCCCTCATCTCCTCAACCTAACAAGTGAAAACACATTGGGGCTGGAGCTGACTGGGTCTGCAGCCTAAGGGACGGATGGGTGACAGACAGAGGAAATGGCACGACATGGCAGAGGTGGGAGGAGCAGGGTCCAGGGAGAGGGAAGATATGACAGCAGGAGATGAGGGTTTGAGAAGAAGAAAAAGAGAGATGAAGGGAAGAGTGGCAGAGAAAATAAAAGAGAGTATAAAAGCAGAGAGAGAATGTATCCTAGGCAGGTGGAACCACTTAAGACCAGAGATGGAAAGAAGTCAAGGTCTTGGGACGCTTCATCATTTAAAGATAAGGAAGAAGGCCGGGCAGGGTGGCTCACGCCCGTAATCTCAGCACTTTGGGAGGCCGAGGCAGGTGGATCACCTGAAGTCAAGAGTTCAAGACCAGCCTGACCAACATGGTGAAACCCCATCTCTACTAAAAATACAAAATTAGCCGGGCATGGTGGTGTACACCAGTAATCCCAGCTACTCAGGAGGCTGAGGCAGGAGAATCGCTTGAACCCGGGTGGTAGAGGTTGCAGTGAGCTGAGATCACACCATTGCACTCCAGCCGGCGCAACAAAGTGAAACTCTGTCTCAAAAAAAAAAGATAAGAAAGAGGAAAAAGTGGCAAAAGAGACTGTCAGTGGCTAGTCAAAGAAGAAGAAAGACATCCAGGAGAGTGAGATGACAAGAAAGTCCACGTGCTTCAGAGAAAGCATGGCCTCAAATGCTGAGCATTCTGATAAGATGAGGGAAGAACAATATCCATGAATGTGATGTCAGGGAAGGCGCTGATGAGGCCAGCAGGGGTAGTGTCAGCAGAGCAGTGGAAACATAAGCCAGACGGCAATGGACTGGGTGGTGAGCAAATGGAGACATAAATCCAGTATCATGGTAACCTCCCTCTCTCCCGGCTTCCACAAATAGCCTCAACTACCCTAACAACTCTTGCCTTTGCCCTTCCATTCAACACTTCTGCAGACCTGGCATTCAAGGCAGGCCCTCTCTCTCCCCACCAAGGCAAAAAGCTTACCCTCTTCTTCTTTAATTCAGTCTCTCGATTGGCATGATCATTGGGATGCACAAAATGAGGTACAGAGGGCACTTTGGAGGTTGCTTTCTTCCCATTTTGCTTTGCAGTCTGGCCACCACATAAGAGAAAAAAAACCAGAGGTAATGAACCCATGGAAATCACCTCAAAAAGGCAGCAAGAAGCCCTAGAAGGAAGACAATATCCCCTCATAAATGCCCCTTCTATCTCTCAATCCTCTCCTCCCACTCCCAAGGTGAGCAGCAGGAGTTAAAGCTTCTCAGAGAAGTGTAGTTGTGGGGACAAAGAAAGGAGAGGTAGGCAAAAAGGGTTCCATCCCCAAAGATCTGCCCGTCTGGCTGGTAGAGCTCGTCTCTCCCATAGCCAGGCAGGGACTGACAAAGAGACCTTTCAGAGGGGAAGGGCAGCTGGGAAGGTTTCCCAAGGCCCAGGGAAAACCTTTCCAGACAAGTGACTCTCAAAAGAGTGGTCCTCAGACCAGCAGTAGCAGCAGCACCTGGGAGCTTGCTAGAAATACAAATCATCGGATGCCATGTCAGACCTACTGAATCAGAAACTCTGAGGTGGGGCCCAGCAATCGATGTTTTCCCCCATCCTCCAGGTGATTCTAGAGGACTGGTTAAAGTTTGAGAGCTTCACCCACGCTAAACTGTGAGAAGCCAAGCATTCTCTGGCCTATACCTTCTTCTCATTGCTCTTTCCCAAGCCTTACTTACCCACACCTTTCCCAGCAGGACCAGGAGATCCAGGAACCAAAGATGATGTTTTGGCCTCCCTCTTCTCCATAAGAAACAGGGACTTGAGAATCAGACAGTCTCAAATCCCAGTTGTGTTACCTTGAACCTAGGAACTTTCTCACTGACAGTTTTCTCAACTAAAACATGGGGATAATGATAATCCCTACCAAGGTAAATCAAGCACAAAGCTGCATATGGCTTGGGAAAAATGCTGCTGATTCTCTGTTGCGGCCACCTAGAGAGGGAGGGAAAGCCAGATCCACTGACTCCAATGTGGCACTCTGTCCAGAGTCACCCAATATTTACTGGGTTTAGTGGGCCTCTCCTGGGACAAGCAACCTGCTCTTGACCTTCCCATCAACAACAGGCATACCTTACCTGAGGGCAGAGCCAACTTATCTTCCTGTGGCCCCTGGTACCTTCACCTGGCTTTTTATTTTCTACAAAAGAAAAAAAAGAGAGAAAGAAAAGAGCCGTCATCTACCTACTCGATATTTGTTGACATCTGAATCAAGGCCAGGCCACACTGGGAACCTAGCTAGGAAGCCTCAGATACCATGTCTGTATAAATTCAGCACAAGACAAGAGATGCGGATGGCAGCAATAGTATCGGAGGAAGTACTGGATATAATGTTTGCAACATTATTTCACTGCAAACTCAAATAATTCTGAGAGGAATTCTGTACAGAGAGTAACCTGAATGTGTGCTTGTGACTCCTCTTTCCCCAGAACTTCCTACTGGGGCAACTCAACAATTTAAGTGCCAGGCTGAGGTGAGGGAGTTGGCACCATGAGAAGGTAATCTAAGGAGTCCCAGCCCACTAAGCCTGGGCAGATGCCCTCAGTATGTGGGGAAACAACTGTCCCTTCCTGCTGACCCTGCTCAGGCCATTGCCTCCAAAGGGACTTGACCTACTCAGCCAAAATGCTGCCGCCTCCCTCAGATACAAAAAGGAGAGATCTACCACTTCTCCAATCATGACTTAGCAAAGCTCAGGAACTTATGAGGCCTCTCCCCTTCTTCAATCAGAAGTCCCATCTCTCATTCCGTTCACAGCTGGCCTATTGGAAAGAATGGCTCCCTTTAATTCTTACCACCTTCATAGGGGCTCAAGGAATTCCTAGAGAGACAGGAGTTTCTGGAAGGTCAGGATATATACAAACAAATATATTATATGAGCAGCTCAAGAATACCACACAGAGAACAGGCTCCACAATCACATCAGTTGACTCCCACTGCAGAGTTAATGTAGGAAACAGAACTTAAATTTTTCTGCAAATTTTTTTTTTTTTTTTTTTTTTTTTTTTTTTGAGACCGACCCTTGCTCTATTGCCCAGGATGGAGTGCAGTGGTGTGATCTGGGCTCACTGCAACCTCTGTCTCCCAGGTTCAAGCGACTCTCCTGCCTCAGCCTCCCAAATTCATATACAAAACACGAATTTTATATTTTAGTAGAGACGGGGTTTCGCCATGTTAGCCAGGCTAGTCTTGAGCTACTGCAAATTCTTAAGGAGAATCAAGAAGATACTTCAAAGGAACTGTGTGAGAAAAAAAGATTTCCCAAAACTTGACACTGAATAAAAATTCAAAAGCCGGGTGCAGTGGCACATACTTGTAGTCCCAGCTACATGGGAGGTTAAGGTAGGAGGATCCCTTGAGCCCAGGAGTTCTAATCCAGCCTGGGCAACATAGCTAAACCCCATTTCTCAAAAAAAATACACAAACACAGACTGCTCTAACAGTCAAAACTGAAGCTGGGCACAGTGGCACCTGCCTGTTGCTAGCTGGGAGGCTGAGGCAAGAGGATCACTTGACCCTAGGAGTTCGAGAACAGCCTAGGCAACATAGTGAGACTCTGTCTCTTAAAAAAATTCAATAGAAATAGTGAAAAACAAAAAAGACATCACTAACAATCAAATTAATACGCTAGAAGACCAAAGGAGGGAGCTCACTTAGAGCAAAAATTCAAAGAAATGGAAATGATGAGCAAAAATATAAAAGAAAAAATGGACAATAGAGCCAAGAAAGCTAAAATCTAAACAACAGGAGTTCCTGAAAGAGAAAAGGGTACAAATGGAGAAGCAATAATTTTCTGAAATAACAGACAAAAGTTCCTTAAGTTGAACATAGGCTTGAGGTTTCAGATTGGAAAGAAACAGGCAGCAACAAGATTAACAACCAAGGCTGGGCACCATGGCTCACCCTGTCATCCCAGCATTTTGGGAGGCTGAGGTGGGAGGATCGCTTGACACCAGGAGTTTGAGACTAATCCAGGCAACATAGTGAGACCTCATCTATACAAAAAAAAATTTTTAATTAGCCCAGTGTGGTGGCACGTGCCTGTAGTCCTAGCTCTCAGGAAGCTGAGGCAGGAGGACTGGTTGATCCCAGGAGTTCAAAGTTACAGTGAGCTACGATGGCACCACTCCAGCCTGGACAAAACGAGACCCTGGCCTCAAAAAAAAAAAAGAAAGGAAAAAAGAAAAAAAAAAAAAAGATTAAACCAAAAAAGACATTACCTGGGACATATCCTGATTGATAATTTCTGAATTCCAAAATAAAAGGGAATAAATTCTAACCAATAGCATCACTCTTATTATGTGAAGGTAACAAAAAGACATTTTCAGGTGAGCAAAGATTACCACCTGTCTTTTTTCTTTTCTTTTTTTTTTTTGAGACAGAGTCTCGCTCTGTCACCCAGGCTGGAGTGCAGTGGTGCCACCTCAGCTCACTACAACCTCCACCTCCTGGGTTCAAGGAAATCTCCTGCCTCAGCCTCCGGAGTAGCTGGGATTACAGGCGTGCACCACTGTGCCTGGCTAATTTTTGTACTTTTACAAAAGACGGCGTTTTGCCATGTTGGCCAGGCTGGTCTCAAACTCCTGGCCTCAAGTCATTGGCTCGCCTCAGCCTCCCAAAGTGCTCGGATTACAGGCATGAGCCACCACGCCTGGCCCTGTGTTTCCCTTTGGATAAAACTACTGGCAAAATAAAAATTAAATCAGAATAAAGATCCCAAGCAAAAGGAAACAAATAGTGGTGGGCAGGAAATCTAGTAAAACTTATCACTGAGGCCAGGAGTGATGGCTCACAGCTACAATCCCTGCACTTTGGGAGGCCAAGGCAGGTAGATCACTTGAGGTCAGAAGTTCAAGACCAGTCTGGCCAACATGGTGAAACCCATCTCTACGAAAAATACAAAAATTAGCCAGGCGTGATGGCACACACCTGTAATCCCAGCGACTCAGGAGACTGAGGCAGGAGAATCTCTTGAACCCGGGAGGTGGAGGCTGCAATGAGCCGAGATGGTGTCACTGCACTCCAGTCTGGGCAGCACAGTGAGACTCCACCTCAAAAAAAAGAAAAGGAAAGAAAAAGAAAGAAAGAAAGAAAGGAAAGAAGGAAAGAAGGAAAGAAGGAAAGAAGGAAAGAAGGAAAGAAGGAAAGAAAGAAAGAAAGAAAGAAAGAAAGAAAAGAAAATCACTGAATCTAAACAACCAAGCTCTCATGTGGCTAAGAACTGGAAGATATATTAAGAAAGGATTCTAAGGGCCAGCCGCAGCGGCTCACGCCTATAATCCCAGCACTTTGGGAGGCCGAGGTAGGTGGATCATTTAAGCTCAGTAGTTCAAGACCAGCCTGGGCAACATGGTGAAACCCTGTCTCTACAAAAAAATGCAAAAATCAGCTGGGGGCCAGGCGCGGTGACTCGCGCCTGTAATCCCAGCACTTTGGGAGACCAAGGTGGATGGATCACTTGAGGTCAGGAGTTTGAGACCAGCCTGCCCAACGTGGTGAAACCTCGTCTCTACTAAAAATACAAAAATTAGCTGGGTATGTTGGCACGCGCCTGTAATCCCAGCTACTCGAGAGGCTGAGGCAGGAGAATTGTGTGAACCCAGGAGGTGGAGGTTGCGATGAGCCAAGATCGCACTACTGTACTCCAGCCTGGGCGACAGAGCAAGACTCTGTCTCAAAAAAAAATTAGCCAGGTGTGATGGCACATGCCTGTTGTCCCAGCTACTCAGGAGGATGAGGCAGGAAGATCACTTGAGCCCAGGAGGCAGAGGTTGCAGTGAGCCATGATCACACCACTGCACTCTAGCCTGGCCGACAGAGTGAGACCCTGTCTCAAAAAAACAAACAAACAAAAAAAGGATTCTTAAAATCCAAGAAGCATATCATAAGGAAATAGCTCAGAACTGAAATATCAAATGATTTCAACAAAATCCAGAAATCAAGTAATGGGGGTTGGAAAAGCAAAAGCATGAAAGCATGCTAAAGGTTTCGTTTTGAAAGGGTAGGTTACAAAATAGTCATTATTCAACTTTAGTAAAGTGAGAGAGAAATACAGAATTAATTATGTTTGATATAAATATGAATACAATTACCAACATAACTTTAATTACTGACGGAGGATTGTTTAAAAACTTCATCAAGTTAGCAAAGCATAAATAAGGGAATAAGAGGAAACAAAATAAACAATAAATATAAAATAAGATGGCAGAGGGCCGTGCATGGTGGCTCACACCTGTAATCCCAGCAGTTTGGAAGGCTGAGGTGGACGCATCACGAGATCAGGAGTTCGAGACCAGCCTGGCCAACATGGTGAAACCCTGTCTGCACTAAAAATACAAAAATTAACTGGATATCGTGGCAGGCACCTGTAATCCCAGCTACTCAGGAGGCTGAGGCAGGAGAATCGCTTGAACCCAGGAGGCGGAGGTTGCAGTGAGCTGAGATCGCACCATTGCACTCCAGCCTGGGTGACAGGGCGAGACTGCGTCTCAAAAAAATAAATAAATAAAAAATAAGACGGTAGAAATCTGACCAGACATAAACGTCTCATAACAAATATGAATGGGTCAAATTTAAATAAACAGTATAAATAAACACAAAACAGACCTCCAGTCTCCTTTCTTCTGAAGTACTCATGTTGCAACAACAACAACAAAAAAAAAAATGTGAGGTTTGGAATGAACCAGGTCTGGACATTTTACTCAACAATTTCCATCAGCCTAACTTCCCTGGAAACTGAGTGCCTGCAATGGATACAAGCACACAATGAAAGAAAATACATCACTTGGAGAGAAAAAGAATGTGCTTCAGAGGGGAGAAGAGAAGCGGGGAGGAAAAAAGGAGAAGGGGGTACAGTC
The DNA here is from genome assembly GCF_001698545.2 of Rhinopithecus bieti. Lineage (NCBI taxonomy): Eukaryota > Metazoa > Chordata > Mammalia > Primates > Cercopithecidae > Rhinopithecus > Rhinopithecus bieti. The sequence goes on along the minus strand of NW_016820377.1, from coordinate 17,133 downwards.
AGTCATCCCTCCCAGCACTCAGGAGCCTCTGCTCATAGATTTTTCAACAACTCCAGAGAGAAAACAGCCACCCATTTTATAACCAGCAGACATTCTTACTCTGGCTCAACAACTACCTAGCTATATGACCTTGAAGAACTTTTTAACACCTCTCTGAGCCTCAATGCATCCACCAACATCATCTAGGCCTAAAATCACCAATTTATCAGTACTCAAAAGCAGATCTCTGTATTCGTTAATCCCATATCTCCCATACTGTCACCCACAGATGTCCCTGTACACCCACTGACTTCATTCCTCTCATCCTTCCTCTGCCATAGCATCAAACTCCCCACAACATTCTCTGAAACTCCCACCTGGGTGATCAACACTCCCCTAACAACCTCTCCCTGGGATCAATTCCCCAAGCTCCTGCCTTGAGACTTGGCTCTCCCAAGGACAATGCTTCACTTGCAGGCCTCTCAAAAGGTGGTGGTTGTTTTCACTGGCACATGTTTATCCTGGGGTCAGTAGGTAGAGAACGTAGTCCTCCAGACTCACTAGTGCCAAGCTGAGACTATTTTTCCCTCTTGTTAGAAAGAAAAAAAAAAAAAGAAAGAAAGAAAACCAGGTGTGGTAGCTCACACCTGTAATCCCAGCACTTTGGGAAGCCAAGGTGGGAGGATTGTTTGAGCTCAGTAGTTCAAGACCAGCCTGGACAACACAGAAAAACCCTCATCTCTACTGAAAAAAAAAAATTAGTGGGGCATAGTGGCAAATGCCTGTAGTCCCAGCTACTCAGAAGGCTGAGGCAGGAGGATCGCTTGAGCCCAGGAGGCTGAGGCTGCAATGAGCTATGACAGCGCCACTACACTCCAGCCTGGGTGACAGAGTGAGACACCATCTCAAAAAATGTGTGGAGAGGGATAGGATAAAACCCTGCTCTTTTGAGGCCCCAACTAGGCTGCTATGCCTGTCATCTATGACTTACTTTTCCTCATCTATTGAAGCACCTGGTTCATTGCTTTTCTTTTGACCCAACTCCTGCCACCAACAACCTGGGTGACTTTGGAGATCGCCAGGCAACCCTTCCAACAATCTAGATTTCCCACTTCCTTGACATCTTCACCTCCAAGGATCTCCACTCAATCATAGCCACTCACCCACCCATTCCTATGGTTACACCTATGGGGGAACCACCTGTAACTGCTTGAACTTCTGAAAGCAGTCTCAGACACCCCTCTGTCCTATCTTCAAGACCATTTGTACAACCTCTTGGAGACCTGAACGTTCTACTCAGTTCCTTATTTGTCAGCCATCCTTCTTCCCTTCCTGACCAGCTAGCATCCCACAGTCTATTACAATCGCACTTCTGCACAAAGTCGCAATTCCTTTGCCCCTCCATTGTCCTACTATGACATCTTTATCAGTGTTTGGTAACCAACCAGCAGGCAGACAAGGCAGGCAAGTAGGCAAGTTCCATGGATTATACACCTGTGCCACCAACACCAATAGTTGTAAACATTTTTTTTTTTTTTTTTTGAGATGAAGTCGCGCACTGTCACCCAGGCTGGAGTTCAATGGCGCGATCTCAGCTTACTACAACCTCCGCCTCCCGGGTTCATGTGATTCTCCTGCCTCAGCCTCCCAAGTAGCTGGGATTACAGGCACACACTACCACACTCGGCTAATTTTTTGTATTTTTAGTAGAGATGTGGTTTCACTATGTTGGCCAGACTGGTCTCGAACTCCTGACCTCGTGATCTGCCCACCTTGGCCTCCCAAAGTGCTGAGATTACAGGCGTGAGCCATCTTGCCCTGCCAGTTGTAAACTTTTTAAGTGGTAGAACACTCCCCCCTTAAAAAATAACCACTCAAACATGAACAGTGGCCAGGCGCCGTAGCTCACGCCTGTAATCCCAGCACTTTGGGAGGCCGAGGCGGGTGGATCCCTTGAGGTCAAGAGTTGGAGACCAGCCTAGCCAACATGGCGAAACCCCATCTCTACTAAAAATACAAAAAAAAATAACCGGGCGTGGTGGTACGCACCTGTAATCCCAGCTACTCAGGAGGCTGAGGCAGAAAAATCGCTTGAGACCAGGAGGCAGAGGTTGCAGTGAGCCGAGACCATGCCATTGTACTCCAGCCCGGGCAACAGAGCGAGACTCCATCTCAAAAAAATAAAAAATAAGCCAAGCATGGTGGCTCACACGTATAAACACAGCACTTTGGGAGGCCAAGGTGGGCAGATCACTTGAGACCACAAGTTCAAGACCAGCCTGGCCAACATGGTGAAACCCCATCTCTACTAAAAATACAAAAATTAGCTGGGTGTGGTGGCAGGCGCCTATAATCCCAGCTACTCGGGAGGCTGAGGCAGGAGAACTGCTTGAACCGGGAGGCGGAGGTTGCAGTGAGCCAAGATCTTGCAGTGAGCCACGATCCTGCCACTATACTCTAGCCTGGGGGACAGAGCAAAACTTCATCTCAAAAAAAATTTTTTTAATGTAAAAATAAAAAATAAAAAATAGGCTGGTCCCAGTGGCTCATGCCTGTAATCCCAGCACTTTAGGAGGCAAGGCGGGATAATCATCTGAGGTCAGGAGTTCAAAACCAGTCTGGCCAACACGATGAAATCCCATCTCTACGAAAAATTTAAAAATTAG
>NW_016820377.1:5943-12826 GCF_001698545.2 Rhinopithecus bieti | reverse complement strand
TTTTGAGATAGCGTCTCAGTCTGTTGCCCATACTGGAGTGCAGTGGCATGATCTTGGCTCACCACAACCTCTGCTTCCCAGGCTCAAGCAATTCTCCTCTGCCTCAGCCTCCCAAGCAGCTGGGATTACAAGCACGCTCTTAACCACTAGTACAACTTATGGTACCAACTGATAGAGAAAAATGTTAGGACATGTTGGGGTTATAGGCAGTGTGATATGTTATTTATCGCAATTCACCTCAGATCAAATCACTTAACCTTGCTAAGCCTCAGTTTCCTCATCTATAAATTGAGAATGGGGCATAAGGGAAACATTCTCTCACAAGGAAGTCAGGAAGACAGCAATGATACCATATGAAAAAGACCCAGACTGAGTGATCTGAAACATATTCAGCAGTTTTTAAAAGCTGCTGTGAAGGCCGGGCGCAGTGGCTCACGCCTGTAATCCCAGCACTTTGGGAGGCCAATAGGGGCAGATCACTTGCGGTCAGGAGTTCGAGACCAGCCTGGCCAACATGGTGAAACTCCATCTCTACTAAAAATACAAAAAGTAGCCTGGCATGGTGGCACACATCAATAATCCCAGCTACTCGGTAGGCTGAGGCAGGAAATGCTTGAACCCGGGAGGCGGAGGTTACAGTGCACTGAGATTGCACCACTGCACTCCAGCCTGGGTGACAGAGCGAGACTCCATCTCAAAACAAAACCCAAGCCGGGCGCAGTGGCTCAAGCCTGTAATCCCAGCACTTTGGGAGGCCGAGACGGGCGGATCACAAGGTCAGGAGATCGAGACCATCCTGGCTAATACGGTGAAACCCCGTCTCTACTAAAAAATGCAAAAAACTAGCCGGGCGAGGTGGCGGGCGCCTGTAGTCCCAGCTACTCAGGAGGCTGAGGCAGGAGAATGGCGTAAACCCGGGAGGCGGAGCTTGCAGTGAGCTGAGATCCGGCCACTGCACTCCAGCCTGGGCGACAGAGCAAGACTCCATCTCAAAAAAAAAAAAAAACCAAACCCAAAACAACAAAAAGTTGCAGTGAAATTCTATGAATATTCATTACAAGCACAGGATTGGGAGGGGTGGTAAAGGAAACTCACTGTGTCTAAGTTTCATCGCGATGACCAGCTTGAAAGCAGATAGATTCAAATCTGATTGTTCTCTTCCTGTAAGAATGGGAGAAGAAGCAATTTGAAGACAGCTGGGAACCACAATGCCACAAGCCCCCTCCTAAGTCCCCTAAAAGTAAAATGTTAAAGAACATTATGAGGAAGCCGTAATAATTAGGAAAACTGGGAGAAGCTGAAGCTAGAGCCTCATATGGCTGAGTCCACACAGAGAAGGAAGTGTCATATTACCCAAAGGGAGGAATAGGTCTCAACCTCATCCCGGGTGGAGTCAGTGGCTCAAATCATCAGATGAGGTCTTTGGTTCTTACTCCTCCACACTGTAGTGTTATATTCTAGGTAGAAGACTAGTGCTAAACACCTCCACACTGAGGGGAAAGGGGCACGCAAGGATGGTCTACTTCTATATGGGGTGATAATAGTGCCTCTTTTCCCAAGTAGGGGATTCTATATCTCATCTACCCTCTGGAGAGGTGGTGGGAAAGGGCGTAAATAGAGCCCAGGAGTCTACCCTGGGGAAAAGGGGCCTGAGAACAGAGATTCTTTTTTGTTGTTGTTTTTTGTTTTTTTTTTTGAGACGGAGTCTCACTCTGTGGCCCGGGCTGGAGTGCAGTGGCCGGATCTCAGCTCACTGCAAGCTCCGCCTCCCGGGTTTACGCCATTCTCCTGCCTCAGCCTCCCCAGTAGCTGGGACTACAGGCGCCCACCACCGCGCCCGGCTAGTTTTCTGTATTTTGTTAGTAGACACGGGGTTTCACCGTGTTAGCCAGGATGGTCTCGATCTCCTGACCTCGTGATCCGCCCGCCTCGGCCTCCCAAAGTGCTGGGATTACAGGCTTGAGCCACCGTGCCCGGCCACAGAACAGGGATTCTTACCTGAGTGTCTATATGGACTGAGATAAGTCCAAAATCTTGGAAGGGGTAAAAATCTGTGCCTATGCCTGGGGTCTATACCTTGGTGATTTGGGTTGGGAGGATTGCCATCTGTCCCCCTACTCTGGGGTGCAGAGAAACTGGGGAAACCCACAAAGTGGCTGTGTGCATCTCTGCTGCATGGGAAAAGAACCACAGATCTGTTTATCTCTAGATTGTGGGAATGGGTCCTGCATCTCTTTACCCTGGAGAGGGCTGAGGTGCGGGATCAACATGCCTGATTCCGCAACTACGCAGCTTTGAATAAGCAGGTCTGCACCTTACCTGCAGTGAGCTATTCTGGACCCTTCTATGGGAGGTGGACTGTGACAACTTTCATCTTTTATGCTGGTTGAAGTCAGCAGCACACTAACACTGAAAGAAATAGGGGCTCTGGTTCTCTGCATGGGTGGTGTGTGGAAGGGGCAGGCAATGCAGTTATAAATTAAGAGATCAGCCCTAATACTTGGGGGTGGGGGCGTCTGTGATTCTACCCTGGGTGGAGAGAAACAGATCTGAGCTCCACCACCTTGGGTAAAGGGGAGAGACCGTAGGCACTGCACTGCCGAGTAATCAACGATGTCACTCCCTCTCAACATTACAGGGAGGGAGATCTGCATATCTGCTCCTGTGGGGTATCTCCCTTGCTACATTTAGTGATTCTAAATCTTTGGGGGAGGTAGGGGAGGTAGGGGGATGATCTGTGTCTACCTCAAAAGGAGAGGAACACATCTGAGCCCCTCTACCCCCATGGCCCCTCAAGGGGCAGACCTGTCTCTTCATGGATTAAGGTCTGTTTCTGTTTGGGTGCTTCGAAAATTACACATTCGGTAAAACGGGGCTACGGAAGTAGGGATCAGGTCTGATTCTCCACAATGGGGACTCAATCTAACCTAGGAGGAGGGGGCAATCGGCTTAGTTGTCTATAGGATGAGGCCTGTATCTGCAACCACTTTGGGAACGGGTGAGTTGGGGAGGGACACTGAGGGCTCTAAGTCTATGTATGTGAATGGGGAGGAGGTGCCCTCCCTCTGTATATTAAATGTTTCTAAGCTCCTCTATACTGGTATGGGGGCAGATACATCAAAGCCTCTGTCTGTCCTGAGGAGGTGCCTCGAGGCGGCTGTCTAGAGCCAAGCCAAGGAAGTGCCTTAAGTCGGGAGAAGTCTGCGATGCTCAGCTGGGTTGAGGGAGATGTCTCTACACGGTTGGGGTTGATGTCCCCCATTCCTTCGGTGGGTCGACTCCTGTCTATACAGGGTGAATGCAGAATGGAGCCTCACTATCTTGAGGACGATCAACGCTTCACCACACAAGTGAAGTTTGTGCCTCTCTACACCGTGTGTCCCGGGTCTACACCTTTCTAGCTGGGATGGGGCAATGCCCCTCTCCCGGCAAACTCCACTCGGCGAAAAGGCAATTAGGCGCGTTTCCACGTGTGCCGCGAACCCTGCCCCTCTTCCGGGTCCTTCTACCCTGGAAGGGATCCGGCTGTTTACCTCTCTATTCCAGGCTGGCGGGCATCTTCGGTTTCACATCCAATACACGATCCTAACTGCCCGGCCGTCTAGGTAAGAAAAGAGGAGAGTGGTTTCTTACCTACACTTCCGGCGGAGATCTGAGAAGCGAGGGCAACACGACAAGTCGGTTGGGCGAGCAGATGCTCTCGCGCAGCTAGGCTCCGACTTCCGGATCCCAGGCCGGCGGCGCCCGACTCCGCCCACTGTGCGTTCTCCGCGAGGGGCGGGGCTTCTGACTGACAGCTCGCGCCCGCCCGTCCCTTCCTCGCGACCACGCTGGCCCCGCCTCCTGGCTGCCCCGTAGGTAAGGAAATAGCGGAGGAGGGAGAAGGAGGACGGCCAAGTGACCGGGAAGAAGCGGCGGGTTGACTGGTGCGGCTACATACCCTACTTGCAAGCCAAAATGTTGTCTGCGGGCATCTGTCTGGGGTTAAATATGCGTGCTTCCAAATCTCAGTAACCACGCAGTCACCACGCCCGAATCAGACAAGGGTGGGGGATGGTCTCTTTGTCTGCATGGAAGATGGCGACAGCAGGGTGTGAGAAAATGGCCGCCTAGGTCACATGTCTGGCCGAGTATTCCCCACCTGAAGTGAATTGGTTAGCTGTTCCCAACCACCTTCCCGGGTCCTTGGGCCCCAGACAATCCCTGAGCACTCCCAGCTCTCTCTGCATACGTTCAGATCTATGGTCAGACCCAACCCGAGCTGGAGCAGAAACCAGAACAACTAGAAGCCTCTCCCACCCTTTTGCCTTCTTCCCCTCCTACTCCATCCTTCCCTCAATCCCAGAGCAGCTTCTACAGAAGGGAATGAATTTATCTCTCTGGAGTGGGGCAAGTAGGGGTTTCTGAAGCCATCTCAAGGAGCTGGCTGGGAAGTGAAGTCTACCCCACAAAATAGTAAATATTAGTCTGAAAATGTTTTCTTCCTGATGGTTTAATTCCAGCCCCTCCTTTTCCTCAAGCCTAAACCCTGGAGTAGGGCACAGAGTAGGTGGGACTTTGTGCCTCCGAGGGTGGGTTTGTTTCTCCACTTCAAGCACAGATGGGCTGAAAATGACTCCCTCTGTCCCTTTTCCCCTTGCATAAACAGGACTCACTATCTCTCTACTTTGTTGGAGGGCTTCTAACCACTCATCCTAGAGACACATGAAATTCCTCTGGACCCCAAACCAGCCCTGATCACTTGCACCTTTCCCCCTGCATTTGCAATTTTTTTCTGTTTCTCTAAGACCTAACTTGTCACTTCGATGAAACCTTCCCTGACTTTCCCAGATGAGTCAGAAACCCAGAGCACCTTACCTGTACAGCTAAGCTAGCACTTACCACAATATTGTAGTTGTTTATGTGGCTGTGTCTCCACAGGAGGGTGAACTCCCTGAGAGCAGGGGCCGTGTAACTTCAAGCCTTCAACAACACCCAGCACAAAACTGGTACGAGGCAGGCTTCAACAAATGTTTGTTAAATGGGTGAGTTTACAGGCCTGCACCACAAACCAATGGGAAATGGGCTGTTTAGCAGATGGCATTGGGAAATTTGGCTCTCCAGGAAAAGAAATTTAAAACTGGATCCCTATTTTTCCACCTAAGAGGGTAAACTGTGAATGTGAAAGGTAAAACTATGAAGTTAATATATGCAGGAGAATATCTTTGTGATTTGTTGACTGGGGAAGGACTTTTTAAAATCCCAAATGCACAAGATATAAGGGAAAAAATACAATGAAATCTTGTGGAAACTATTATGACTTTGGAAAACAATTAGGAAGTATCCAGAATAGCTGAAGATGACCCTGGGACCCAGCAATTCTAGTATTGGAGATGATTGAATAATAGATAGGTAGATAGATAGATGGAGATCACCCCTAAACTTTAACTCCTAGAGAAATTCTTATACATTTGCTCAATGAGTATGTGAGAGAATGTTCATTGCAGAACTGTTTGTAATAGAGAAAAAAATGTGAACAACCCAAAATTCCACCAACAGGAGAATGAATAAGTAAATTATGGTATAGCCATATGACAGAATACTATGCAGAATACTACAATGAGAAATGCATTGCATTGACCCGGCTAAATTTCAAAAACACAATACTGAGATAAAATACAAATTGCAGAAGGATACATAAAGTATGAAACCATTTATATAAAGTTCTAAAATCTAGAAAACAGCAAACAATGTTGCTTATAGATTAAATAGATATATAAACAATTTTTTTTTGAGACCAGGTCTTGCTCTGTCGTCCAGGCTGCAATACTGGCTTGATTTCCTCTCACTGCAGCCTCCACCTCCCTGACTCAAGCCATCCTCCCACCTCAGCCTCCTGAGTACCTGGGACTACAGGCTTGTACCACCACACCTGGCTAATTTTTGTATTTTTTGTAGAGACAGGGTTTCGCCACGTTGCCCAGGCTAATCTCAAATTCCTGAGCTCAAGTGACCCAACCACATCTTGGCCTCCCAAGGTGCTGGGATTACAGGTGTGAGCCACCGCCCCCAGCCAACAATAATTTTTAAGGAGAAATACCAAATCCAGAATACTGATTACCTCTGGGGAAGAAAACAAAAGAACAGAATGAGAGAGAGATACACAGGGAACTTCAACTGTTTGTCTAATATTTTGCTTTCTAAGCTAAGTGGTAGGTACGTGGGTTTTTGTTATATTCTCTATACTTATTCGTATGTCAGAAATATTTCATATTTTTTAAAAGACTACAAGGATCTGAAACAAAATGTTAATAATAGTTAAATCTAGATTAGTGGTTCTCTAACTTTCCCCAGCATCAGAATCACTGGGAGGGCTTGTTAGAACACCAATTACTGGGCCTCATGCCCGGAGTTTTGATTCAGTAAGTCTGGTTTAGGGCTGCGGATTTGCATTTCTAACAAGTCAAAGTGATATTATCAGTGAATTTAATTTTCTTCCTTGTACTTTTCTGTGTTTTCCATGTATTTGATGAATATTTATTACTTTAGTGAGAGATTGTGTTATTTTTTAAAATCTCTTTCATCTCTACTTCCCACTTTCATTTCCCTCCTATAGGCAGCCATTCTAAGGTGTTTTATGCATTTTTTTGCATATATGCATTCTTGCAAAATATGTATTATTGCTTTGTGTGTATTTCCTCCTTTTTTTTTCTTTTCTTTTCTTTTCTTTTAAAGCCAGTGTCTTGCTCTGTCCCCCAGGCTGGAGTACAGTGTCATGACCTCCACTCACTGCAACCTCCGCCTCCTGGGGTCAAGGGATCCTCCTACCTCACCCTCCCGAGTAGCTAGGGGACTACAGGTGCATATCACCATGCCCAGCTAATTTTTTTTTTTTTTTTTTTTT
>NW_016820377.1:2523-4205 GCF_001698545.2 Rhinopithecus bieti | reverse complement strand
AAAAAAAAAAAAAAAAAAAAAAACCTCATTCTGTTTTTCATTCAGCCTAGTGTTTCTAAGGTCTGTCCATATTGCTGTGTGTACATCTAATCTATTGCTTCTTTTTTTTTTTTTGACACAGAGTCTCACTCTGTTGCCCAGGCTGGAGTGCAGTAGCACTATCTGGGCTTACTGCAACTTCTGCCCCCCAGGTTCCTGCCTCGGCCTCCCAAGTAGCTGGAATTACAAGCACCCACCACCATGCCTGTGTATTTTTAATAGAGATGGGGTTTTGCCATATTGACCAGGCTGGTCTTCAACTCCTGGCCTCAGGTGATCCACCCACCTCGGCTTCCCAAAGTGTTGGGATTACAGGCGTGAGCCACTGCACCCAACCTAACCTACTCCATTGCTTCTATCTGCTCATGGTAACCATACTGCACCTTCACTGCATAGATTGCCTCCAGCTCTTCAATAATACTTCAGTGAACATCCTTGTACATATTCCCTTATTGATCTGTGTGAGGATTTCTTTTGGAACATACACTCAAGAGCCACATGATTACATTCTAAAGTGTGCATATACTTAGTTTGACTAAGAACACCAATACTTGTAGATGGTTCTCTGGGATGGCAGTACCAGTTCACACTTTCACCATGTGTGAGGATTTCTGTATCCCCACATCTTCACTAACACTTGACATTTTCTAGCTTGCTATCTTTTTTTTTTTTCTTAAAGGCAGAGTCTCTCTTGTGCTCTCCTCGGCAGCACATATATTAAGACAGTCTTAATGCAGTAGTGCGATCTTGGCTCACTGCTACTTCCACCTCCCAGGTTCAAGCAATTCTGCTGCCTCAGCCTCCCTAGTAACTGGGATTACAGGCGCCCACCACCATGCCCTGCTAATTTTTGTATTTTAGTAGAGACGGGATTTCACCATGTTGGCCAGGCTGGTCTCAAACTCCTGACCTCAAGCAGTCCACCCACCTCAGACTCCCAAAGTGCTGGGATTACTGGCTTGAGTCACTGCGCCTGGCCAAGCTTGCTAATTTTTGCTAGTCTAATAGGTGGAATAGGTTTTAATCCATCTAGATTCCACCCTCATATGTGGTAATAACTTGGGGACGTAGTTTTATTATTCTCCACACGGTGAGCCAGATTTCCCACCATCAAATACTGAACAATTCCTCCTTTTCCCATTGATTTGCCATGCCACCATTATCATACGTTATTATGCATACACACATACGTCTTTTTCTGTCCTTGGGCTAATACCACCTTGGTTTTAGTATTTTGTAATGTATCTAAATATCACATGGAGCATTTCCCCTCTTTAGTCTTCTTTTAGGTATCTTAGATCTATTGCCACATAAATTTTAAAATGAGTCTATCAAGGTCTTCAAAAATCCACCTGGAATTTTGATTGGGATCACACTAAATTTATAGATTAATTTGGAGGAACTGCCATCATTGTAATAATTACTCATTCCATCCAACAACATGGAATATACCCTCATGTCTTCAGTTCACCTTCTTCTATCTGTGTTCTTTGTTAGAATTTAAAGTTTTCTCTTAAGAATTGTACATTTAAAAAAATTAAAATGAGCCGGGCGCGGTGGCTCACACCTGTAATTCCAGCACTTTGGGAGGCTGAGGCGGGCGGATCACAAGGTCAGGAGATCGAGACCATCCTGGCTAACAC
>NW_016820377.1:0-1087 GCF_001698545.2 Rhinopithecus bieti | reverse complement strand
GTCTCTACTAAAATACAAAAATTAGCTGGGCGTGGTGGTGGGCTCCTGTAGTCCCAGCTACTTGGGAGGCTGAGGCAGGAGAATCACTTGAACCCGGGATGTGGAAGTTGCAGTGAGCCGACTGCGCTACTGCACTCCAGCCTGGGTGACACAGCGAGACTCTGTCTCAAAATAAAATAAAATAAAATAAAATGAATTGGTTACCTTGGATGTTGCTAAGGCATCAGCTTATTCTGCTGATAATTAATCAACAAATGGAAAAAATCTGGCATTATTCCTGCCTTCCCGCATGAATCATATTGCAGGTTAATCAAATACATAATTATGGAAAGAGCTTCTTTATGGAAGACTCACAACTTATAAACGCAAGAGAAATGGCAGTGTTACAATTCAAACCCTAATGAGATAATGGATTTAAGAAAAAATATAGCTGCTAAAACCATTAGGTGAAAAACATTTGGGGAATTATAACAGAGGAATTAGGCTGATACCATCTGACCCTACTCATCAAACTTATCATCCAAGACAGAAAACAAGATATATGCGCCTTCTTATGTTGTGCAATAAGAAGTATACAGTACTATTCATGAAGTATACTTTTAAACAAGAAGGAAAAAAGAAACAATTTAATCAAGCATCTCTATTTAACTTCATTTACAAAAAATTCAGGGAATATAGGAAGAGAAACATGTTAAATGATACCAGGAGAAACAATACACCAAAGCAAGAACTTGGGAAATTTTACAGGACAAATGAGCCAGTATATTCAACAAATAAGTGGAAAGAAGAAAAGAGAGGGAAAATTACAGACTAGAAAGAAAATGAGGCTGGGTGTGGTGGCTCATGCCTGTAATCCCTGCACTTTGGGAGGCCAAGGCGGGTGGATCACTTGAGGTCAGGAGTTCACGAGCAGCCTGGCCAACATGGTGAAACCCCATCTCTACTAAAAATACAAAAATTAGCCGGGCCTCATGGCACATGCCTGTAATCCCAGCTACTGGGGAGGCTGAGGCAGGAGAATCACTTGAACCCAGAAGGTGAAGTTTGCAGTGAGCCGAGATCGCACCACTGCTCTCCAGCCTGAGGG
>NW_016820376.1:0-2058 GCF_001698545.2 Rhinopithecus bieti | reverse complement strand
AATAAAATAAAATAAAAAAATAAAGATTTTAAGTGGATATCAATGTTTAATATTCAAAGCATGCACAATATAATATCAAATTTAACCTTAATACTTTACATGAATATGAGTCACTTTTGGCTTTTCTAAGTCCAGCCTCCCATTCTTAATTGATTTTGTTTCAGGTACATGACATGTATCTAAATATAAAGTACTGTTATAGTAGAGGTAGGTGGAATTCTAATATTTGTTGCTCTTTAGATTTATATTTTATTTAATAAAAGTTTATTATTTATACCCTTTTAATGCAAAGCTAATATTTAGTTATATGTATGATTTTAATAAAATTACTTTTCTTTTCCTATGAATTGAAAATATTTGATGTTGGCATTTTATACAGGCAGGTTGCCAAATTTGATTATGTTACACTAAGTTAAACACAGCTCTTAATTACCTCAAATCCAGATTTCTCTTAGTCTATGTGTACATAAAAGGAGTAAGTCCAAATTAATTTATAGTTTAGTGTTGCACTGTAGGTAATATTCTTTTCATTTGTTATGTCTAGTTTTTATGGAATCCTTTTCTTTCAAGATTCTAAATAATAAATCTTTACCTCTCAGTAGTGGTAATAGTAGTAATGGTTTATTATTAGCTATTTCACCAATTGAACTCAGTCTTTTGGAGACATTCCTTTCTTTTTTGATGTTGAGCTGCTAAGAAGTGCTTGTTAATATATAAATTCTAGTCAGTTACCTGTGAGGATGAGATGTGTCAGAGGACTCAAACCTTGGTATAGTTAGAAAAATAATATTTTTCTCACTTCATTCTATGTGAATGTCTCTTCTGATACTGTTTTTTAATCAGACAGAAAGTTACAGAGCAACTTTCCCACAAATAAACCAAAAAACAAAACCCCACAAAAACCAAGAGCATGAAGAAAAGTTTAAATCCCTAATTATATACTCTTTTGGTTTTTAGGTAGAAACTGGAGCTATCAATATTTTCATGTAAGTATTTCAATGAGTAGCTCTTTAAAAATGGTTTTTAAATGAGATTTAAAAAATCCATTGTCATCTAAATGCATGTTTAGTCACAGTGTATCAGTATTGTGTTTAAAGGTGCTCAGCATCACTTTTTGAAAACTGTGTTTACATATTTAAAATGTTTAATTATTTTGAAATGTATAGAGTATTAAATACAAGCTCCTAAAATTTTCAGTATCTATATTGGCTTTCTCTAACAGCTCTACAGCAAAGTTTGACATGTTTTTTGTGTGTGTCATGTATTGTAAGGTGTAATATCTGTAGGCGTGAGTTGGACATTCAAAATTAGCAGTAAGAAATTCACAATTACAGCTCAGCTTATTTATTCATTATAGTTTTCACATTCCCAACTTCCAAGTGAACTTTATGTATACTACAGTGAATTATAGATAAACACAGCCATGGTGGATCTTTCCCTCAATAGTGATTTTCTGTACAAACAATTAGTATACTTAAAAGGAAAAGCTTTTATATCTTATGCAAGGTAAATGTTTCCTAAATGTCACAAAAGTGATAGAAAACGTAGCTTTTGGGATCTGGTCCTGCATTAGAGTTTCTAATTCTGAGGCCCACCAGCTTGTGTTTCATCTTCTTTATATCCTGTCAGAATACATACTTAATCATGTGGGTATTAGAAAGATGTTGTTTAACTTGTACCAGGTTTAAAAAAAAGAAGTTTAAAAAATGTGTGTGCATATGTATATATATATAGCAACTTGATGTATAGTGTATAATGTCCTTGTTATCATGTATTTTTTTCATTAAAAATCCTTTTTTTTCTTATACTTGTTAGTTTTCTTTTATATTTTCTTAGAGATAGTGGCAATTTTGTTCATCTTGAAGATGCTGAATAAACACTTGAATACCTGAGAATTTTGGCCAGAGATTTATGTCGTTTGGAAGCTGAAAGTTTTAAGCATAACTACCAGTAACTCCTGTTAGCATTACATTTTGGAGAGATATATATGCATTTAATACCCTGCAACTCAGCCAAGCATAAACATTTTAAAACAATGTGTGTAATAAGTAATTATTT
>NW_016820375.1:0-1580 GCF_001698545.2 Rhinopithecus bieti | reverse complement strand
AAAAAAAAAAAAAAAAAAAAAAAAGAAAAGGAAAGAAGGCTGGGCGCGGTGGCTCACGCCTGTAATTCCAGCACTTTGGGAGGCCGGGGCGGGCGGATCATGAGATCAGGAGATCGAGACCAACCTGGCTAACACGGTGAAACCCCGTCTCTACTAAATACACAAAAAATTAGCCGGGCCCAGCTACTCGGGAGGCTGAGGCAGGAGAAAGGCGTGAACCTGGGAGGTGGAGTTTGCATTGAGCCGAGATCGTGCCACTGCACTCCAGCCTGGGCGACAGAGCAAGACTCCGTCTCAAAACAAACAAACAAAAAAAAAAGAAAAGAAAAAGAAGAAAAAAAAGAAAACAAAAAGAAATTTATTCGTTTGGTTGTCATCCTTGAAGAGAAACAATATATGATAAAATAAAAAATAAATGTAGTCCTGATTGCACCTAGCTAAAATTTGAAAACAAAATCCATTGCGATTCAATCTGTGAAAGTTTCTTCAAGCATAAATGTGCACATTGCAGATGAGTATGTAAAGTGTAAAATACATATATATTCTAAAACATGAAAAGTTATATCAATAAAACTCTAATGTAGTAAAATAAAGAAATGTAAGGACATGGTAAAATCAAATTCAAAGTAGTGGTTATCTTTAAGAGGTTTGGAAGAAGATGTGAAAAGAGTTGGGAATATAGATGATTTCACCTTCATTTGTAATTTTTTATTTCTTGAATTGGCTTATATGTTTATTAGTACTTCATATCTGTATATGTCTAAAATGCCCTGTAAATAAGTTTAAAATAAACAATATTTGCTCTTATTTCTATATTTTCTTGTATATTTCTCAAATTTGTAAACCATTTATTTGCACGAATTTTGCATTAGGTTTATAAAGTTGATTAGATTCATGGATTCCCAAAAGATGCTTGGCATGGAACACTATTTCTGTTTCCAAATAGACACATTGACATATGATTATGCAAATTTCATAAGGAGGTTACAGGATGGGAAGTTAGATACACGTCGTCATACTTCCGCCATTTTGTAGTTTAGACACAATAACTGACCAGCATTAATGTTAAAATAGAGATCATAAGACTGATGAAATGAACTCTTTGTATTAGCCGGGCATGGTGATGGGCGCCTGTAATCCCAGCTACTCAGGAGGCTGAAGCAGGAGAATCTCTGGAACCCAGGAGGTGGAGGTTGCAGTGAGCCCAGAATGTGCTACTGCAGCCTGGGTGACAGAGCAAGACTCTGTCTTAAAAAAAATAAAAATAAAAAAGAAAGAGAGAGAGAGAGAGAAGAGGAAGAAAGAAAGAAAGAAAGAAAGAAAGAAAGAAAGAAAGAAAGAAAGAAAGAAAGAAAGAAAGAAAGAGAGAGAAAGAAGAAAGAGAGAGAGAGAGGAAGAAAGAAAGAAAGAAAGAAAGAAAGAAAGAAAGAAAGAAAGAAAGAAAGAAAGAAAGAAAAAAGAAAGAGGGAAAAAAGAAAGAGAGAGAGAGAGAAAGAAAGAAAGAAAGAAAGAAAGAAAGAAAGAAAGAAAGAAAGAAAAAGAGAGAGAGAGAGAGAGAGAAGGAAGGAAGGAAGGAAGGA
>NW_016820374.1:0-1500 GCF_001698545.2 Rhinopithecus bieti | reverse complement strand
ACTCAATATTTCTATTACAATACAAATAAATATAATTATTCTTCTTAATTGTGGAACAATGCCAACATTTAAAAAAGCAGTTTTTGCTTTGGACAATTTTATAAAATCTCTCTAGTTGAGGATCAAGGAAGCTTTATCCCAGCTGTTTATCTCTTTGGTATGCATTAGAATCCTCAAGTTTTCTGCTAACGAAAGGAACTTGTTTCACAATGGGCAGAGTGCTGGCCTCATTCCATTGACTCTTGGTTTACTCAGATTGGCTTTCACAGAGCATAAGGTAGTTATATTAAGTGCCAACTCATCACTTTATTTTAGCAAGATGAAGTGTCTCAAGAATCCCTAAAGAGAATATCTTACTTATAAGATACAACTTTCTTTAAGGGAATTATCCCATGTACTTAGATTAAAACCCAGTGTAAAATGTGCTTTAAATGAGGCACTTTTAAATTTCTGACCTTGTTCCTGGGTATTTCTTCCCTATAAGTGCAGAATTTTCTCCTCCTGGTAAAACAGAAAAACTCTTCTAAAATGTGGAAGAAATTGCAAATGATCTTCAGCATCAGGTACCTTTACCTCTTATCGGTATTTAATTCAATAAATCAAAATGTGATTTGTAGCAAATATAAGGGGTCTTAAATATTGAACAGGAATTAAGACGTAGATTACAATGTTCTACTGATGTACTAACTCAGGAATGTAGGTCAACCGTTTTATATTATTATCACAGGTTCTTATTTTATTAATGTATGCTTTGACAATGGAAAAAGGGATTATAACCTTCTATTGTTAGTCATTATTTTATTATTTAAAATATATAGCAATCATTTAAACATTTTTATATAACAGGACATACATGTTTAGAAAAGCAATCTCAGCAACAGGTCTCATAGAGAAATACATCTAATAATTTGCTTCAGTGGAAATCATTGCTGCTTCTTCAGAGCAATAACTGCGTAACATCTGGGAGATTTCACAGGATCAAACAACTTCACAAGAGCAGACCACGCAATATCTTCCTGCAAATTGATAAGTGATTTAGATATACAACCATTTGTTGAAGAAAAAAATGAGAGATGAGTCGGATTATATATTGTAATATAAAAATTACATAAAAACAAAGGTGCTTCACAGAAAATTCTTATTCTTTGTTAAACAAAATTAACATTCATAATTACACCTTCAAGAAAATTTATGCTGAGGAAACAAGGATGTACATAGAGAGTGAACTCCAAGTTTATTCTTTGCTATGGTTGTGAAAAACTGGAAGTGGCCAATCACAAATGAATATTAGGTTAAATAAATTATTTTATGATTAAATGTTCACTTTGTAGTACATTTAATATGGTGGAAAATTCTGAATAACATAAAATAAATTAGATGTAAAACTGCATTTATAATTTTGTTCTAAATTTAATTAAAGTACAAATAATGTGCACGTATATATATGTACACATATATATACATAACCACATATATTTGAGAGATTTCTTAAATATATTA
>NW_016820373.1:0-2470 GCF_001698545.2 Rhinopithecus bieti | reverse complement strand
AAAAAAAAAAAAAAAAAAAAAAAAAAAAAAAAAAAAAAAAAAGGGCCAGGGAGGGAGGGCAACATTTAAAAAAAGAAACAAAAGAAAAAAAAAAAAAAAATAAAATAAAATAAAAGTGCCATGGATGGATGGCTACAGTTTAATAAAGCACACATAGCAAAAAAAAAAAAAAAAATTTTTTTTGAGATGTAGTCTCGCTCTGTCGTCCAGGCTGGAGTGCAGTGGTGTGATCTCGGCTCGCTGCAAGCTCCGCCTCCTGGGTTCACGCCATTCTCCTGCCTCAGTCTCCCGAGTAGCTGGGACTACAGGCACCCGCCACCACACCTGGCTAATTTTTTTGTATTTTTAAGTTTCCTGTGAGACATCTGGTCATGGGGGGGCGGTTTCACCGTGTTAGCCAGGATGGTCTCAATCTCCCCACCTTGTGATCTGCCCCCATCGGCCTCCCAAAGTGCTGGGATTACAGGCATGAGCCACCGCACCTGGCCACATAGCAAATTTCATAGAATCTAGCTGATGGGTGTTTTCCTATATAATTTTTCTATATGTTTGAACATTTTCATAATAAAAGGGGGAGGGGGCGCTGTGTCTAACTTTTGACCCTATAATTAGTGATCCAGTTCCACAAACAGGAATTCCTTTGGAAATAATAATAATAATATACAAACATTTTGCTCTAAGAATGTTTATCACAGTCACATAGATAATGATGAAAAGGTGTAAGAACCTAATTGTTCAAAAAGGGACTTGCTCAGTGTGGTGCAAGCCATGCTGGGCCAGAGGCAAAAGGAGAAAATAAGTAACACTAATCCTGTTTTTATTTATAGTTCTGGTTCCTTTCCCATCGTAAATTTTTGCATTAATTTTAATTTTTTAACACAATTAAAATATTATTTATAGTGATCAGTGACTTTTCTTGATGTCCCCCAATTTTGTGCCCTATGTGAGCACCTCGCTTGCCTTATTCTAGACCCACCCCGTCCTTGCTAAATAAGTATAGCGTCATGATTAAGGGTTTAGAGATCCAGCTATAGCTCTTACTAGCTGTGTGATGGTGAGCAAGTGACTTGACTTCTCTGGTTTTCAGAGGTGAAGTCATCGAACCCATCATTTTCATCGATGCAGCTGGTACCGCCCCTGACTAAGATCCCCTTTTCTAGAAGGTGCACACACACCCTTCAGCTGCCGTGAATGCTGGTTAAAAAAGGTTCAGAGCTCCACCCTCCTCTGGAAACTGCCCTTACTGAAGGCTATGCTGAGATGCCCACGGCCAATGACTGACCAATACAGAACACAACACCCAGGTCTCCTTGCCTCAAGGCACCACCAACTCAGTGATGCAATTCACACTCTGGCGGTGCCCATGGGACTGGGCTGAGGCTGGGGCTCAGCTGAAACCACATCTGTACTTAGCTTTGTCCCCTGCTCCAGTTGTTGCCCTTTCTTCCTTATGGGTTTCACTTGAGAGCTTTCTCTCAATGAATCGCTGCACCAGAATCCTCATGTCAGTCTCTGCTTCTAGGGAACCTGACCAAAGACCACCACCACCACCACCACTATCACCACCATCACCACTGCTAACTGAGCACTTACTATGTGCCAGGCATTATACTGCATCACCATCAGCTCCTCCCAACAATGAAAGGAGGCTGATACCATTAATATGATTATCACTGCCATTTTACAAATGGAAAAACTGCAGCAGAGAGAAGTGAAATGATCAACCCAAGGTCACACAGCTATTAAGTGGTGGAGTTTGGCACTCCCCACCCCGCCCTGTCTCACACCTGTGACAAGCTATATATCCTGGCCCTCACCAAATCAGTCTGGATGGCGACAAGAGCCCAGAAAAGCAGAGACCAAATGGCAGGTGGGATCATCCAGTTCTGCCTCCTTCCAGAAAGGGGAGAGGGGTGCAGAAGTAAGCTACAAAGCCAGATGCCTGCTTGTTCCCTCCTGGCTTCCTTTAGGTAAAGAGCGGTCTGCAAGTGTGACTATAAAAAGCTTCGCTTCCTGAAAACTGGGGCAGCGCAAGCATTTTCCCCCAGAGGACTTTTTCTGCAAAGTCTTCTGTTCTCTCCAGGAAACTCTTGGGATGTTTTGGGCATCAAAAAAGAAAGAAAACCATCTCTTTCTTACATAATTAATCCAAAAAATGCTGGAGAAGCTGCTGAGATCCAGGAAGTAAATGGGAATTTCATCTACAATGTGAGGCGAGGCACAGAGATCACCATTTCTAGACAAGCACGTGTGATTTCAGAAATCAGAAAATGGGCCAGGCGTGGTGGCTCATGTCCGTAATCCCAACACTTTGGGAGGCTGAGGCGGGTAGATTCCCTAAGGTCAGGAGTTTGAGATCAGCATGGCCGACAGGGTGAAACCCCGTATCTACTAAAAATGTAAAAATTAGCTGGGAGTGGTGGTGGGCACCTGAAATCCTAGCTATTTGGGAGGCTGAGGCAGGAGAATT
>NW_016820372.1:0-815 GCF_001698545.2 Rhinopithecus bieti | reverse complement strand
AGGGGACCTGCCTTAAGATGAAAGAAACTAGTAAGTGGCAGTCTGTTCCAGAGTGAACAAGCAAGCCACAGGTCCACCCTCAGGCATGGTCAAGTTTTTTTTTTTTTTTTTGTTTTGTTTTGTTTTTTGAGACGGAGTCTTGCTCTGTGGCCCAGGCTGGAGTGCAGTGGCTGGATCTCAGCTCACTGTAAGCTCCGCCTCCAGGGTTTACGCCATTCTCCTGCCTCAGCCTCCGGAGTAGCTGGGATTACAGGCGCCCGCCACCTCGCCCGGCTAGTTTTTTGTATTTTAGTAGAGACGGGGTTTCACCATGTTAGCCAGGATGGTCTCGATCTCCTGACCTCGTGATCCACCCGTCTCGGCCTCCCAAAGTGCTGGGATTACAGGCTTGAGCCACCGCGCCCG
Source organism: Rhinopithecus bieti (assembly GCF_001698545.2). Taxonomy (NCBI): domain Eukaryota; kingdom Metazoa; phylum Chordata; class Mammalia; order Primates; family Cercopithecidae; genus Rhinopithecus; species Rhinopithecus bieti. Next base: position 410 of record NW_016820372.1, on the reverse strand, counting down.
GCCTGTATTTTGTTTTTTTAAGATAGAGTCTAACTCTGTTGGCCAGGCCAGAGCGCAGTGGCAAGATCTTGGCTCACTACAACCTCTGCCTCCTGGTTCAAGCGATTCTCCTGCCTCAGCCTCCCAAGTAGCTAGGATTACAGGCGTGGACCACCACACCCAGCTACTTTTTGTACTTTTAGTAGAGATGAGGTTTCACCATGTTGACCAGGCTGGTCTTGAACTCCTGACCTCAGGTGATCCACCAGCCTCAGCCTCCCAAAGTGCTGGGATTACAGGCATGAGCCACTGCGCCTGGCCAGTGTGGTCAAGTTTTATTAGGTATTTTTGTTAATCCCGTATCTTAAGTTTCCTGAAAACATTGGGATGCCTACAGAAAAACCTGGACAAGAATAAACCAAAAGAAACCA
>NW_016820371.1:0-1227 GCF_001698545.2 Rhinopithecus bieti | reverse complement strand
TTGAGTGAGGCCAGGAGTTGAAGACCAGCCTGGCCAACACGGTGAAATCCCATCTCTACTAAAATACAAAATTAGTGGGGGGTGATGGTGGGCGCCTGTACTCCCAGCTACTTGGGAGGCTGAGGGAGGAGAGTCGCTTGAACCCGGGAAGCAGAGGTTGCAGTGAGCCAAGATCGTGCCACTGCACTCCAGTCTAGGTGACAGAGCGAGACTCTGTCTCAAAAAAAAAAAAAAAAGTAACTCCAAGGCTGGGTGTGGTGGCTTACACCTGTAATCCCAGCGCATTGGGAGGCTGAGTCAGGCAGATTGCTTGAGGCCAGGAGTTCGAGACCAGCCTGGCCAACATAGTGAACTCCCGTCCCTACTAAAAATACAAAAATTATGTGTTTTGTATTTCTTCTTCCTTCTCCTTCTCCTTCTCCTTCTTCTTCTTCTTCGAGATGGGGTCTTCCTATATTGCCCAGGCTGGTCTTGAACTCCTGGGCTCAAGTGATCCTTCTGCCTCAGCCTGAGTGTTATTCTCTTTGACTCATCCATGAAAGTGGATCCAATGTGTCTACATGTATTTTTTAAATTAAACTTTTATTGAAGTACAAATTATACACAAGGCCATCAGCAGTAGAAAGGATAAACCATGGTAGTCATGCAATGGAATATTATTCGGCAGTGACAACGATCCAACTATAATTAGTTGCTATTTAGGCCATGCTAAATAGTCCTTTTCAGGGACATGGATGAAGCTGGAAACCATCATTCTCAGCAAACTAACACAAGAACAGAAAACCAAACACCACATGTTCTCACTCCTAAGTGGGAGTTGAACAATGAGAACACATGGACACAGGGAGGGGAACATCACACACTGGGGTCTGTCGGGAGATGGGGGGCTAGGGGAGGGACAGCACTAGGAGAAATACCTAATGTAGGTGATAGGTTGATGGGTGCAGCAAACCACCATGGCACGTGTATACCTATGTAACAAACCTGCATGTTCTGCACATACACCCCAGAACTTAAAGTATAATAAAATATTTTTTTAGATACAAAATTAGCTGAAATACCCTGTCTCTACTAAAATACAAAAATTAGCATGGTGGCATGCACCTGTAATTCCAGCTATTGGGTTGGGAGAATCACTTGAACCCAGGAGGCAGAGGCTGCAGTGAGCCAAGGTTGCAGCACTGCACTCCAGTCTAAGTGACAGAGTGAGACTCAGTCTCAAAAAAA
>NW_016820370.1:0-2227 GCF_001698545.2 Rhinopithecus bieti | reverse complement strand
AAAGAAAGAAAGAAAGAAAGAGAAAGAGAAAGAAAGAAAGAAAAGAAAGAAGGAAAGAAAGAGCAATAATGAAAGAAAAGAAAGAAAGAAAGAAAGAAAGAAAGAAAGAAAGAAAGAAAGAAAGAAAGAAGGAAAGAAAGGAGAGAGAGAGAAGGGAAGAAAGGGAGGTAGAAAAGAAAGAAAGACAAGAAAGAATCCCAAAAATCTACAGCACCTGGTATTCCCAGGTGGTCTCCCATGCAAGTACTAACCAGCCCAGACCCTGCTTAGCTTCCAAGAACAGACGAGATCGAACACGTTCAGGGTGGTATGGCCATAGACACCAGCAGAGGCATCTGGCTGTCCCAAGAGCCTGGTCCACCCATGCCCACAGGCTTCCAGCTGGCACCACCAGCCGGGGGACGCCAGGCTCATATCGGGACCCCCGAGCCACTCACCCACGGCCTTCCACCAGCTCCAGAGCTCCCGACCTTCCACCACATCAGGACTGCTCATAATAGGGAGCACTCTGAGGCGTCAGGCCCCAGAGCCCACAATCCTGGGACACAGTCTGATCCTCCGCCCTGTGGTGGAGGTATACTTATGGATCTCTGGCAGCTCAGGATCTCCTGCGAGGCCTCCTCTTGCCCCACCCAGCCAGAGCCGTCAGGGCTGGCCAAGGGTGAAGAGGCGACCCAGCGGCGTGTGGCGTTTTTCTCACAATGCCAACACCAGTGACTGCATCTTTAGGGTCCGGCCCCCTGCCCTCTCAGTCTGGAGCCGGGCACCTGGTGGGGCAATGGCTAGGCATTAGTCATGGAATGCTGCTGCCCAGTGGTTCTTTGGTGCCGCACCCCCAGAAGGAGATCCCCAGATGCAGTGGGGGTATAGGGGCATGACGATGGGGAGGAGAGTCAGGGGAGGTTGGGAATCCTGGCAATAGGAGGGGGAAGGGAGGGAGGAGGGAAGTCACAAAAGCCTGCACCAGGTCGGGCATGGTGGATCAGGTCTGTAATCACAGGACTTTGGGATTCTTTTGGATCCCTGTCCGTTCAGAAACTCCTGCGAGGTCCCTTCTCTCCACACCCACCCAGAGCATCCCAGGGCTCATGATTCTGGGACCCCGTCTGGTACTCCACCCTGTCGGGGAGATATTCTTTTGGTACCTAGCCACTCAGGAGCGGTGTGACGGGTTTTCTCTTGGATTTATTGCTTGCTTTGGAGGTGGGTTTTGTAGGCTCATTCCTTCCTTGGCACCTCTCTGTGCTCTTGGAGCAGTGCGGTGGGCCCGTTGATTTGCAGAGTGTGCTGGCCCATTTGGTGGGATCTGTGGCACCGGGTGTGCCCACGGGGTCTGAGGCCTGGGTCTCTGGCATGTCCTCAGGACTGGAGTTTACAAGAAGTAGGTTGCAATGTGAATCTGGGTGCAAAGGGACTGTGCTCCTGGTGGCTGGCAAATCAATGTCCTTCCCACGGATAAAGCACCCCCTGCCTTCTGGAGCAGAGGTCTTGGCTGGCACCCATTGACCCTGCCTGTCCCTTCCCCCGGTTTGGAAAGTTGTGATGGTGCCCAATGTGTGGATGGAATCACATGGACGTTCCGGGAGTGGGAAGGCACCGCCAGCAGCAGGGAACCAGCGCCTGCGCATTTGGGTCCTATCCCCTGCTTTCCCGGGCTGGAACGGGGCTCCTGGCAAGGCGGCGGCAAGGCAGAAGTGGTGGGATGCTGCTGCCCGGTGGTGCTTTAGTGGCGGACACCCAGGAGGAGGTCCCTGGCTGCGGCGGGGATGCAGGCGGGTGATATAGAGGGAGCAGAGTCAGGGGAGGTTGGGAAGCATGGCGACAGTAGGGGCAATTGAGGGAGGGGTCAAGCCACAAAAGCCTACAATAGGCCAGGCTCAGTGGATCACGCCTGTAATCCCAGCACTGTGTGTGGCCAAGGCGGGTGGATCACGTTGTCAGGACATCCAGACCAGCCTGGCTAATAAGGTGAAATTCCGTCTCTACTGAAAGTACAAAACATGAGCCATGTGTGGTGGCAGGCACCTGTAGTCCCAGCTGCTCCTGAGGCTGAAGCAGGAGAATGGCATGATCCCAAGAGGTGGAGCTTACAGTAAGCCGAGATCGCACCACTGCATGACAGCCTGGGTGACAGACTGAGACTACATTTGGAAGAAAAAGAAAGAAAGAAAGAAACAAGGAAAGAAAGAAAGAAAGAAAGAAAGAAAGAAAGAAAGAAAGAAAGAAA
>NW_016820369.1:0-754 GCF_001698545.2 Rhinopithecus bieti | reverse complement strand
AATATAAAAAGAAATTATATATATATATATATCTTGCCTCCCTGATGGAAAACTATATAAAATTGTAGACTTAAAATGTTTGCAGAAATACATTAGGATATCAGAAAACTAAATATACGGATTTGCTTTATGACTATCTATTACATGTTAAATAAAATAGCTTAATTCTTTTGGAGTTTTTTAAAAGTAATTCTTGAAAAGCTTCACAATTCTAGTGATACAGTGTTGATTATGTATTGTACTTTATTTATATTAAATGCAGGTAACACAGAATTAGATTGTTTGGATAGGTTTTGAGGCAGTGCAGAACTCAAGAAGAAAAATTAGGAAATATTATGAAGTCCAGAACTCTGGAAGAACTTAGGAAGTTCGGGAATAAGTTAAACTTACATAGATTTAAAAAGAAAATAAAAAGACTCAAACCCCTTGAGTCTTCTTTTCCTTGGTATTTATGAAATTCTTACAAAGAAAATTTCCAGAAGTACTATTTTGTTAATAAAGCATATATATCATTCTACTACCATTAGCAAATAACTTAGATGTAGTTAATATAATTGTTGAAAGGCTTAGCTCCGTTACAAATAAAAATAAAAAGATCTGGTGACCAGACTTTCATGACATTACATTACCATGACCAGAAACTCTGGGCAGTAAAAGTTAGGCCCATGCAGTGCGTATAAGTATCTAATACCTTGAGATCTACTTAAAAATTTTCAAGTTATCTTTCATGATTTAGGAACCATTTAGGGGCAGG
>NW_016820368.1:0-1232 GCF_001698545.2 Rhinopithecus bieti | reverse complement strand
GTTTTAAAATAGGTTTTTTTTTTTTTTTAAAAGTATTGGATATTGAATTTTATTAACTTTTTTTAGACATTTACAGAGGTACCATATCTTGTTTCTCTCTTTTTAAATCCTGTGACCTGATAAAAATATTAATTGACTTATTGATATAAATATTCATTCATGGATTTCCCTATATCAAAATATTCTTATATTTTTGGGATACATCCTGCTGTGTCAAGGCATATCATATTTTTAATATGCTGCTGAATTTAATTCCCTAGTGTTCTAACTAAGATTGTTTGCATCTATATTAAGAAGGAATGTGGTCTTAGTTCTCTATTTATACAAACTCAGTGGCCTTAAAACAATAAAACACATCTTTAGCTCATGTGTCTGTGAGTCAGGGATTTAGGCTGGGCAGTTCTGGTCTCCGTTAGGCTTGCTGCCATGTTAATGGGCTTGCTGAGTCTAATAGAGTGACCAGGCTCTTCTCCATGTCTCTCCCATCTCCCTAGAAGGCTAGCCCAGCATGTTCTCATAGGGAAGGCAGAGGCATAAGAACAGACATGTCCTTAGACACAGACTATTTCAAGCATCTGCTCTGGACCCACCTGCTAACATTCCATTGACCTGTCAGGGAGGCAAACTGGGGAGGTAGGTTCTACCTCTTCAGAAGAGGAGTGGGAAAGTCATATATCCCACCCCCAGCCAAGGGACTCCTTGGGGTTCAGATAGAGGGATGGTAAAGTATTAGGGCAATTTTAGCAATCAGCCATAATCCTAAAGTTTCTTTTGTCCAGTCTTTTACTGTGTGTTTTTTGGGACAGTAAAAATTATATGTAAATAATCTGTCATATTTGGGGCTTTAAAAAATTCTCTCTTAAAATTATTTGGCCCCAACATCTTTATGGAACATAAATCTCGTACAGATTTTTGAACTTTTTACAGACTTACTGGTTTTGCTATTTCTTGTTGAGCCAATTGCGATAACTTATCTTTTCCTAGAAAATTATTTATTGTCCCCATGTTTTCAGATTCATTAGTATAAAGAACATGTAATACTTGATTACAATTTAATTTATGTAGCTATAACTATACTCATTTCTTTTTTTAAAACTTATTATGAGTTGACAAATTATATGGGGTGTAAAGTGATGTTATGATTTATGAATACAACATGGAATAATTAAATCAAGTGAATTAACATATCCATCACCTCAGACATGTAGCTTTTTTTGTGATGGGAGCATTTG
>NW_016820367.1:0-1770 GCF_001698545.2 Rhinopithecus bieti | reverse complement strand
TGTTTTAAAGGTAAAGAAAAAAGTAAAAGGAAACTTTTGTAACAGAGATAAGATTTGAACTTTTTTTTTTTAAATTAATAAGTTTAAAAGTAATTTGGGCAAGTAGCTTAGTAAAAGGGAAGATACCTGGCTAACATGGTGAAACCCCATCTCTACCAAAAATACAAAAAGAAAATTAGCCAGGCGTGTTGGGGGGTGCCTGTAGTCCCACCTACTCGGGAGGCTGAGGCAGGAGCCACTGCAGTCCAGCCTGGGGAACAGAGCGAGACTCCAAATAAGAAATAAATAAATAAAAAGGGAAGATACCTTTCCTTCACTGGACAGTGCTGGGTGCTACCAACTCTGTTGATGATGGTAAGAAACTGACCAGACATCCTTAAAATGATTTTCTAAGTTTAGTAGTTCCCTCCAGACTGACTAAAGTTTAGACAGGTTTCTTCCTGACTAAATGTACCTAACTTCCCTTTACTTAGACTGTTTGCTTTAGAAAACATGAAATGATAAATTCTTTCTCTGCCCCTTTGAGATGTAAATCTTGTACAAATTAAGTCTTTCGAAATCTACTTCAAATGCAATCATCAAGAAAAATACCCACCATATCTTAGGCTCCGTGAGAGAGTAGGAGAATAACTTTGACCAACACCAATTAGCAAACACAGGGGGCTGAACCACATAGACAATCTTCCCGCTAATATCCTTCAGTACTTTACCACTAGCTTTTTGTTCTTGTGAAGCTGAGATCAATCTCTCTTCTCTACTGCAATAGTCTTGAATAAAGTCTTCCTTGCATTTTAATTGGACTGGTATAATTTTTCATCTACAAAACTTAACAAAATATTGCTTTCAGTGTAAGTGCATTTGAAGAAGCCAAAGATTATACAAAATATGTAGTTGCAGTTTATCCTGATATTGGAGAACCTCCTCCACACCCCGCCGCACACCCCAACCCCCCTTAATATAATAGTACTTGTAATATTTAGCAGCTCCTGTACTTTCAAGCTGGGAATTCCCTAAAGGTCCAGCCAGAGTTCTGGCTAGATTTAATACTTCTGAACTCAAAAACAGTGAACCAAAAAATGGGAGGAATGTGTATAACTGAGGCAAGTGGAGAGCAAATTCTGTGAGGGTCTTTTGATTCTATAAAAGGAAACAGTAACAGTGTCAGAAGTTGATTCCTATCAGAGGTTCAAATTTTCTCTGCTGTTGGCATCAATAATTAACAGCTTGTCTTATGATCACATCTTTCATTTATGTGAAAAGAAACTAGTCTCCAACCTCATCTTGGCCTCCCTCATAACTTAGGGTTCAACATTAATCCGTCCCTTGCTTATATTATGAAACTTCTGGCCAGGCACGGTGGCTCACGCCTGTAATCCCAGCACTTTGGGAGGCCAAAGTGGGTGAATCACCTGAGGTCAGAAGTTCAAGACCAGCCTGGCCAACATGGTGAAACCCTGTCTCTACTAAAAATACAAAAACTAGCTGGATGTGGTGGCAAGTGCCTGTAATCCCATTTACTTGGGAGGCTGAAGCAGGGAGAATTGCTTAAAAACCAAGGAGGCAGAGGTTGCAGTGAGCTGAGATGGCGCCACTGCACTCCAGCTTGGGCAATAGAGCTAAACTCCGTCTCAAAAAAAAAAAAAAAAAAAAAAAAATAAAAAAATAAAAAAAAAAAACCTCCAAAACATTTCTTCTTCATAAGACAGTAACCTCAGTGAGCACAAAGATGAGGTTTGTTTTGCTCACAGTGCCTTGCATGTAATACACACC
>NW_016820366.1:0-1857 GCF_001698545.2 Rhinopithecus bieti | reverse complement strand
GTTAGCGATCTGCTGCATGAAAAAAAGGTGTAATTCTGTGAGACAAATTCACACATCACAAAGAAATTTCTCAGAAAGCTTCTTTCTAGTTTTTATCTGAGGATACTTCCTTTGTCACTATAGGCTTCCATGTGATCTGAAATATTCCTTCTCAGATTCACTATAAACAGTGTTACCAAACTTCTCCGTGAAAAGAATCATGCACTCTGTGAGATGACTTAACATATCACAGCAGTGTCTCAGAAAACTTCTCTCTGGTTTTATATGAGGTTATTTCCTTTTCCACAAGAGGCTTCAATGCACTCCCAAATATTCCTTCTCAGACACCACAAAAATAGTGATGCCAAAGTGCTACCTCAGTAGAAAAGTTTAGCTCTATGAGATGAAAGCACACATCACAAAGGAGTTTCTCAGAAGGCTTCTCTCCAGTTTTTACCTGAAGAATTTTCTTTTTTTACCTTATGCCTCTATGCACTTCCTAATATCCCTCTGTAGATTCCACAAAAACAGTGCTACCACAATGCACAATTAATAGAAAGGTTTAACTCTGAGATAAATTCACACATCACAAGTCATTTTCTCAGGAAGCTTCTTTCTAGTTTTTATCTGAGGACATTTCCTTTTCCACCATAGGCTTCAATGTGCTCCCAAATATCCCTTCTCAGATACCACAAAACAGTGATGCCAAACTGCTCAATCAACAAAAAGTTCAAACTCTATGAAATTAATACACACATTGCAATACAGATTCTCAAAAAGCATCTCTCCAGTTTATATTTGAAGTTGTTTTCTTTCTCACCAGAGGCCTCTAGGAGCTCCCAAATATTCCTTTGCAGATTCCACAAAGACAGTGCTACCAAACTGCTCAAAGAAAACAAAGGTGTAAATTGGTACGATGAGTTCACCTATCACAAAGGAATTTCTCAGCAGGCTTCTTTCTAGTTCTTTTCTCAGGATATTTATTTTTCCACCACCGCTCTCCATGCATTCCCAAATATCCCTTCTCAGACACCACGAAGACAGTGCTACCATACGTCTCCATGAAAAGAATCGTGTACCTGTCTGAGATGAATTAGCATATCACAAAGTGGTTTCTCAGAAAGCTTCTTTCTAGTTTTTGTATGAGGATATTTCCGTTTTCCAAACAGGCCTCACTGGGCTCCAGAATATAACCTTGCAGATTCCATGAAAACAGTGTCAACAAACTGCTCCATAAAAAGAGAGGTGTAACTCTGTGAGATGAATTCACACATCACAAAGCCGTTTCTCAGAAAGCTCCTTTCTAGTTTTTGTCTGAGGATTTCTCCTTTGTTACCATAAGCTACAATGCACTCCGAAATATCACATTGCGGATTACAAGAAAACAGTGTTAGCAAACTGCTCAATGAAATGAACAGAGTATCTCTGGGAAGTGAATTCGAAGATCACAAAACTGTTTCTCAGAAGGTTTCCTTTTGGTTTCTATCTGAGGATATATCCTATGTCACCACAGGCTTCACTGCACTTTGAAATATCCTATTGCGGATTCCACAAACACAGTGTTATAAAACTGCTCAATGAAAAGAACGGTGTAATTCTGTGAGATGAATTCACACCTCACAAAGCAGTTTCTCAGAAAGCTTCTTTCTAGTTTTCATCTGAGTACATTCCCTTTTTCTCTATAAGCATCCATGTGCTACCAAATATTCCTTTACAGATTCCAAGAAAACAGTGTAAGGAAACTGCCACATGAAATGAAAGGTGTAACTCTGTGAGATGAATTCACACATTCCAAAGAACTTTCTCAGAAAGCTACTTTCAATTTTTTATCTGGGGATAATTCCTTTGTCACCATGGGCTACAATGCTTCCAAAATAT
>NW_016820365.1:0-496 GCF_001698545.2 Rhinopithecus bieti | reverse complement strand
CAGAGAGCTTCTTTCTACTTTTCATTTGGGGATATTTCCTTTTCCACCATGGGCTTCATGCCATCTCAAAATCCCTTCTCAGACACTACAAAACAGTGATGCAAAAGTGCTCCCTCAACAGAAACGTTTAGCTCTATGAGATGAATGCACAGAAGTTTCTCAGAAAGCTTCTCTCCAGTTTTTGCCTGAAGATATTTCCTTTTCCACCATTGGACTCTACGCACTCTTGAATATCCCTTTGCCAATTCCACAAAAACAGTGTTACCACACTGCTCAATGAAAAGAAATGTGTAACTCTGTGAGATGAATTCACCCATCACAAAGCAGTTTCTCAAAAGCTTCTTTCTAGTTTAAACCTGAGGATATTTCCTTTTCATCATAGGCTTCAATGTGCTCAAAATGACTCCTCTCAGATACCACAAAACAGTGATACTAAACTGCTTAATCAACAAAACGTTAAACTCTTTGAGATGAATAAATACATCACAAAACCATT
>NW_016820364.1:0-1094 GCF_001698545.2 Rhinopithecus bieti | reverse complement strand
AAAAAAAAAAAGAAATCCTTTCCATCCTCACTGCCAGTCATTATTTTACAACTTCACGATGATAATAGCCTTAGTTGGTCTTCCTGTATTTGATATCTCCTACTTTCTCCCCTGTTGTTACTCCAGACTAATTTTTGTATGATAAAAAACTTCATACTTTATCCTTCCTTAAAATCCCTTAACACCCATCCTCCCCTCCCCAGTTCTCTACCCAATGTACATCAACTCTTCTGGTTCCAGCCTGCATCTCCAAGCTCACCTTCTGCAGTTCTGTCTCTGGCATACTGCGCACTAGCCATCAGAAAACACTTGCTGATTCCTGTAACCACACGCTCTTTCAGACCTTGAGGACTTTGTCCAAACTGCCTCTTTTGCCTGGCATGCCTTTCTTTCCTTTTGTCATTGATTCAACTCTTGTTTATCATTGGAGGCTTCAGCTCAAGAGCCTTTCTTTTTTCCTTTGAAGACTTTCTTTCTCAATAGCTCCAGGGACAGGCAGTGCCTACTTACCCCTGAATTTTATTGTTGCACACATCACATCATATTTTTCCAAAAGCAAAACACTTAATCATCGGGTTGTCCTTTCTCTTTTGAAATATGGGACAACGAAGGTAGGGAAGGCACTTATTCAAGGTCATTGCATAAATCTTTGTTAAACACCACGACTTCCTTGAAACCTAACTCACAGAAACTAAAAAGTTATTGTTTGTCTTTTTCCTGGATTAAGAAAAAAATTCATTCCTTTAGTGGTGTTGATGTGTCCCGAGTAGTGGATAGGAATAAAGACCTATTATTTACTCTGATATTTAGGTTAGTTGGCTTCTTGGAAATATACTTAGCTACAGAAGCTCAAAGTTCTAAAATTAACTTTAAAATAGCTTATTGGCAGATTCTTAGTTTGCTGGGGTTTGACTGAAAGCTTATTCAATGATATGCCTTTTCTGTTAAACATCCTAATGATATTTTTGCTGAGTGATCAATGCCCATAGTTATAGAGATACCAAGCAAAAAATATTTCTGCAAAAAATAAACTTTCTTTCTTTCTCTCTCTCTTTCTCTTTTCTCTTTTTTTCTTTCCTTCCTTCCTTCCTTCC
>NW_016820363.1:0-344 GCF_001698545.2 Rhinopithecus bieti | reverse complement strand
GAAAGAGAAAGAAAGAAAGAAAGAAAGAAAGAAAGAAAGAAAGAAAGAAAGAAAGAAAGAAAGAAAGAAAGAAAGAAAGAGAGACACCAAAACCAGATAAGGACCTATAAGAAGAGGGAAGAAAGAAAGAAGGAAAGAAAAAGAAAGAAAAGAAAAGAAAGAAAGAAAGAAAGAAAGAAAGAAAGAAAGAAAGAAAGAAAGAAAGAGAGAGAGAGAGAGAAAGAGAGAGAGAGAAAGAAAGAAAAAGAAAGGAAGGAAGGAAGGAAGGAAGGAAGGAAGGAAGGAAAAGAAAGAAGAAAGGAAAAAAGAAAGAAGGGAGGGAAGGAAGGAAGGGAGGGAGGAAG
>NW_016820362.1:0-1093 GCF_001698545.2 Rhinopithecus bieti | reverse complement strand
ATATTTTGGATCGCATTGAAGCCTATAATGACTAAGGAAATATCCTAAGATAAAAACGAGAAAGATTTCTGAGAAAGCCCTTTGTGATGTGTGAATTCACTTCTCTGGGTTACACTGTTCTTTTCATGGAGTAGTTTGCTAACACTGTTTTGTGGAATCTGGAAGGGGATATTTTGAATGCATTCTGGCCTATAATATAAACAGACATATCCTCAGATAAAAACTAGAAAGAAGCTTTCTGAGAAACTGCTTTGTGATGGGTGAATTCATCTCACAGAGCTACACTGGTCTTTTCATTGAGCAGCTTGGTAGTGCTGTTTTTGTGGAACCTGAGAAGGGATATTTTGGATCACATTGAAGCCTATGGTGACTAAGGAAATATCTTCAGATAAAAAGTAGAAAGGAGCTTTCTGAGAAAACTCTTTGTGATATATGAAGTCATCTAACAGGTTACACTTTTCTTTTCAAAGAGTAGTTCGCTAACACTGTTTTCTTGGAAAGTGCAAAGGGATATTTTGGAGCACATTGAGGCCTATGGTGAAAATGGAAATATCCTCAGATAAAAACTAGAAAGAAGTTTTCTGAGAAACTGTTTTCTGTTGGGCGAATTCATCTCACAGAGCTACATCATGCTTTTCTTTGAGCCTTGTGATGACACTGTTTTCGTGGAGGCTGCAATAGGATATTTGGGAGTGTATTGAAACTTATGGTGACAAAGGAAATATCCTCAGAAAAAATAAGTAAAAAGCTTTCTGAGAACCTACTCTTTGATGTGTGAATTCATCTCAAAGAATTACACTGTTCTGTTCATTCATAAGTTTGCTAGCACAGTTTTCTTGTAATCTGCAATGGGATATTCAGAGTGCCTTGAAGTTTCTGGTGACAAAAGAATTATACTGAGAAAAAAACAAGAAAGAAGCTTTCTGAGGAACTCATTTGTGATTTCTGAAATCATCTCACAGAGTTACACCTTTTCTTTCATGGAACATTTTGGTAGCCCTGTTTTTCAGGAATCTGAGAAGGGATGTGTTGGATCACATTGAAGCCTATAGGGTCAAAGGAAATATCCTCAGATTAAAACTAGAAAGAAGCT
>NW_016820361.1:0-986 GCF_001698545.2 Rhinopithecus bieti | reverse complement strand
TTATTTAATTTATTTATTTATTTCAACAGGTGTTTGGAAAACAGGTGGTGTTTGATTACATGGATAAGTTATTTAGTGATGATTTCTGAGATTTTGGTGCACCCATCACCCGAGCAGTGTACACTGTAAAGTCACTCTTGTTCACTTATGAAGAATGAGAAGAAAACTCTGAAACAAAATTTTCCTGCCTTTAATTGAACAAATTACAGCCCACTCTTGAATGACTTTTCTGTAGCTGACTCACTGTGGTAGAGTACTTTCAAAAATACTCACTCCTTCCCCCTTTTACCTCCACAAGGGAAATATCCTTCCCCAGATCCTTGACTTTGGGTTTGGCCGCATTACTTGTCTTGGCAGATGTGACACAAATAGGGGGTTGAAATGTGCTTGAGTGGTTGGGCCTGGCCTCTTTCACCCCTATCATTGCCACGAGAAGAGTATGTCTTGACTAGTCACTGGTCCAAGGCAGGCGAAAAAGATGAAGCAGAGCCTCCCAGCTGACCTGCAGCTCTGTGAGATTAAATGATTGCTATTTTAAGATATTGAGTTTTGGGGTGGTTTGTGACACAGAATTTTTGTGGCAATAGCTGGTACACATCCCAATAGTTCCACAAACGGTCGTATCTTCCCAAGTTCTGTTTCTGACCCCAAAAAATATCATTCTTGACCCCCAAAAATGCAAATATGGTATTTTCCTATGGGCTTCTAATGCAAATGGCATAGCGCGTTTCAGAAAAATGTTCCTATTTAATTAGCTCAATTGTTTTTATTCCTGACATCACGCTTCCCTCTAAGTACTTCAAGTGCACAGAGGGCAATGTGAGTCTGTGTGCTCAGGTACTTATTTAATTTCAGGCTTAGGGGAGTCTGTGATCCCTAAGTCTGACCTGTCTCATGGACTATGAAGAACTTGAAGGCAGGAGGCTCTATCGGCCAGGGGCTCAGCAGAAGAGACAGCACACTCAGCTTTGTTTGTAGAGGCTTTT
>NW_016820360.1:0-1749 GCF_001698545.2 Rhinopithecus bieti | reverse complement strand
AACGTTCGGTGGCTGGGGGAGCCAAGGGGGCGATTCGAACGGGGCGGCGGGAAGCCGTGACGTCACACGGCCGGGCATTGTTCTCGGGGCCGTGCAGGCGCGCGGGTCCTGGGACTGCGGTCCGCCTCCATTCGCCCGTCTCCTTGTCCCCGCAGGTCAGCTCCGCCGAAGGGGCCGCCAAGGAAGAGGTGAGTTCGGGGCCTTCTGCGGGGGGTGGTGGGTTTCCCGTGAGCCGCTGGCCTGCCTGCCTTTCTCGCTGACTCTCCTTTTTCTTTCTCCAAGCCCAAGAGGAGATCGGCGCGGTTGTCAGCTGTAAGTAAAGAGAGCCCCGTAACCGTTTGTTTTTCGCGGGTCGTCCCGGGTGAGGACGTTCAGTGCTACTTTTGCCTTTCAGAAACCTCCTGCCAAAGTGGAAGCGAAGCCGAAAAAGGCAGCAGCGAAGGTAGGCTTCGAAACGCGCATTGGGGTGCAGCGGGGCCTTAGGCTACACTGCTCCTTAATGCGGGACTTTTCATTTTGATTAGTTATTTGAGCTTTCTTTATATTTTAATAACTACGGTAAATAACTTTTTTTCTGGTCGGAGTAAAATGTAATGGATATATTCATCCTGGTTTATAGGACTATCACATTAATGCTGCTGCAGATGTTAGGAGACTTAGTACGACAAAAAATATTAAATATTAGCGAGTCTACAAAGGAAATTTATTCTTTGCGTTGCGTACATTGTGGCTGGTGGTTGGCCTTTAATTGCGTGCTTGTACTTTCTCTTTTGATGATAAAAGAGCCAAGTTCGGACTGAGGCAGGGAACGTGTAAGTTTTTATATATACAGTTTCCAAGCCAACTTGGGGAAACCTTAACCTTTTTACGGGGTGGGAGTGGGGAGGTCAAAAGTTGTGATCTCTGAGAAAATAACCGCCACTACTCTAAAAGTGTTTTATTAGTTATACAAAACCGTGATTTTGGCTGCTCCCTAATAAATTCGTGATTGCATGATTCGAATTGCAGGTCTGCAGAATGAAGTTGGCTTTGGGTATACGTGTGTTTGATAACTTTCAGAATGGAAAAGCAGAACGTGTAAAACGTGTATAAACTTTGTGTTTGGATCTAGCGTTGAAACCAACATCTGTAAAGCTCTGCATGTTCTTCACGGGGTGATTAATTTCTATCCTAAACTTAGGTGAAAGTTTGCTATTTGAAGTCTCAAAAAATTTTTTTGTTAATGCCTTCACCTCTTTCCTAAAAGTGTAGGTAGAAGTGTAGCACTGCACAATCATCAGAAGAGGCAAGATTAATTTCCTTGACATTGAGGAGTTCTTGGATAATTACTAAATTTGTCCTTGTTAAATAAAGGTATAAAACAAAGATGTTTTTTTTTTTCTTTTAAATTTTGTACAGAGCTGAGTGTAAAAAATCTTAACTATGTTTTCTTTAACAAAGTTCTGTTTTGTGATCCTTTTAAAAAAAAGCTTCAAGGAAGGTATGAGAAGAGTGTTTTTCAAGTTGGAATCTCATTACCAGAAGACAATGTGGTAATTCTCTGTATACAGTTAGAACAGCACGAAAACTTGATGATGGCCTAAAAAATTAGCTGATCTTGTTTAAAATGTTGGTATGAGCAGTATTACTACTTTTGATTCTGGGTTGGTTTTTTTTTTTTTAAACTAATTGGCTGAAATAATCTGCCTGTTTCCCTCTTTACATTTTCTTATTTCTTGTTTATCTTTGTCCACCTTGAGATCTACTGTA